>NC_022027.1:52700883-52715608 GCF_000317375.1 Microtus ochrogaster | reverse complement strand
CCTCAATAAATAAATAAATTAAAAAAAAACAAAAACAAAAAAACAAACAAACAAAAAAAAATAAAGTTACTTTCCGGTGTCATAGGGTACATTGAGAGTTTTTAGGTGACCAGAATAAAAAAGAAACCCAAAGCCTGGCGAGCCGCTAACGGGTGGATTTGACGCTGCAGGGATCGCTGTGGGAAAACCCCCCAGCGGCTGGAGAGGTTGCAGCAGCATGCTGCTGATGCGGAGGGACCGAGCGGGAAGCGGTGATGTCGGTTCCAGTAAGTGAGGGCTTGTACCCACACTGGGCGGCAGATGAAGCAGAGCGCGAATAAATTAATTTCACACTAACTCAAAATTAAAAAAAAAAGAAAAAAGAAAAATGGGTTAATCAAGATGTGAGAGTTAGCCAGTAAGAGGCTAGAGCTAATGGGCCAATCAGCTTATAATTTATGGAGACCTATGTGTGATTTTCTTTGGGGCTAAACAGTTGTGGGGTACCTGGCGGGACAGAAACCACAATAAAACAAGCCTAGCCCCTCCATGTTACAGACTATATATAGCCCAGAGCCGGTAGGACCAGGGATATTGTCTTAACAGAGTCGCAATGTGAGTTTCAGGAGGAATGATTTCCATTGCAGTGGTTGCCATGGACTGACCCCACACTGACACTACAGTACCAGTGACTCCCTGGAATAGAATGCCCAGTCTGGAGTCCAGGAAGGATAGGAACTATTTAAGAATGACTAACATTGTAGGACTCTCATTTAGATTGTCAGTGGGGCAAGAATTTGAAATCCACATCAATATGAACTGTATATGAACAGAGCTACACTTGATTTTGCCTTGAGTGTGGGGAGGGGAAGAGAAGAAATGGAATTTGGCAGTTTGAAAGAAAATGGCTCCAAAGGGAGTGGGACTACTAGGAGGTGAGGTTTTGTGTGAGTAGGTGTGGTCTTGTTGAAGGAAGTGCGTCACTGTGGAGGTGGGCTTTGGTGTCTCATATAAGCTCAAGCCATGCCCACTTCCTGTTGCCTTCTAAGTTATAGTCAGCACCATGTCTGCCTGCATGTTCCCATGCTCCCTGCCATGACGATAATGTATTGAACCTCTGAAACTGTAAGCAAGCTACCCCAAGTAAATGCTTTCCTTTATAAGAGCTGTTGTGGTCATGGTGTCTCTTTAAAACAATACAAACCCTAACTCAGACAGGAACCATTTTAGTTCTTTTCAGCTCTGCCCAGAGAGACTAGGGGTACAGACAAGCCCAGGCTTCCTGGCATGAGGTGTCCTATTCCAGGTGTTTCTGATTTGATGTTTCTGTCTTTCATTTCATTTCTTTTTACATTTTTTAAATTATATTATATTCTAAAAGTCCATCTTCCATGCAAGTACATAATGTATATATCAAACATATTCCACCTCTCTCATACATTAATTCCCTCCCCTTCCTGTCCCTCTCCCATTAGTCTATCACACCCTGCCCCTCCCCTTCCTATACCTCCCTCTATTAGTCTCTCAACCTGCCCCTCCCCTTCCTGTGCCTTCCCCTATTAGTCTCTCAACCTGCCCCTCCCCTTCCTGTACCTCCCTTATTAGTCTCTCAATCTGCCCCTCCCCTTCCTGTGTCATCACCCATTAGTCTCTCACACCTGCCCCTCCCCCTCCTCTGCCCTCCCCTATTAGTCTCTCAACCTGCCCCTCCCCTTCCTGTGCCATCCCCCATTAGTCTCTCAACCTGCCCCTCCCCTTCCTCTGCCCTCTCCTATTAGTCTCTCAACCTGCCCCTCCCCTTCCTCTGCCCTCCCCTATTAGTCTCTCAACCTGCCCCTCCCCTTCCTGTGCCCTCCCCTATTAGTCTCTCAACCTGCCCCTCCCCTTCCTGTGCCCTCCCCTATTAGTCTCTCAACCTGCCCCTCCCTTTCCTGGGCCTCCCCCTATTAGTCTCTCAACCTGCCCCTCCCCTTCCTGTGTCATCACCCATTAGTCTCTCACACTCTGCCCCTCCCCTTTCTGTACCTTCCCCTATTAGTATTCTGTGTTCATAGAAACAGTTTCTTTGGACTTTGATTTTGTACACCTATATAACGATCTAGGACCCGCAAACAAAGGAAACGTGACATTTGTCAATCCAAGACTGAGTTAATTGGTTTAATGTGATCTTTACAATTATACCTATAAACTTGGAGATATCATCAAGCAATCCTTTATGACCATCATAACTTGCATTCTGAATATAATCGCTATTATCTTTCCACTTTCTCCTGTTGACGGACACCCAGGTTGGCTCTATAACTTCACTATTGTGGAAAGCAAAAGCTACAATGTATATTTTAAATCATTTTTAAAAGCACTCTACATAAAAATGAATTTGGTCTCTGAATATAGAATGCCTGCTGACAGTATTGTACTTTAATGGATTTTTAAAGCATACATAAGCCTTTTTTAATAATTTAATAAAACATATCTCATAGTACCAAACATTAATACAAAATACCAACATAGCATTGGTTCCTGTCTATTTTTTGGTATTGGATATTAAGTGCAAGGCTGATTTAAACAGACTACATGTGTTTGTATTTTTTATAGGCTCACTGTTGAAAGAAGCGAAACCATCAAGGAGGCTTTCGACTGAAATGTGATCAGAGGGTTTCTAACAGTTCTTGATTTAAAATCTGCTTCCGCAACAATCACAGCGGCAGCAGGAATGAATGTATCCTGAGTGGCCTGGCAGGTCCAAGGCTCTCTGAAAATGCGTCCTGAATGTAAAACAGGCTCATTATGCCTGTTGTTCCCTGGATGTCACTCTAAGGGACAGCCTGAGGTTCGGGCTGTGAGCTGAACGAGGCTGGGTACAAACTTGAAGCCCTCCCACCCTCAGGATGGGCATACACGATGTGGATTCCCTGCCAAGGTCGGGACTCCCAGATGAATCTTTCTGTAGAAACATGCTAACAGATAAATAGAAAAGTCATCAAGCTCTTAGAGAGAGCATAAATAGAGAAGATATGCAGAAGAAAAGTCACGAACCCTTGTGCCTGTCACTAATAACCTTTGCTTAAAGCACCTTGATTCTTTAGCTCTATGGGCTGTTGGGAGCAAGCTGCATGATAAATAAATTCAGCAAGGGGTCCCCATCACTGCTTCCCCATGGGGTTTCTAGGCAGGGAGGGCTCTTCCACTCCTGCCCCAACCACTCACTCCCCATCCTCCACTGGGCCACTCTCCCTGCCCCCACTGGTACTTACTTATATCTTTGAATGGCACCAGGACAGGAAATTTGGAGATCCTTTTCTTAGCATGCTATATAGTGTCCTAAACCACCACTGCTTCTGACAAAAGGGAATCCATGTCAGAATGAGATCTAGCTGTTCTCCTCACAGTCTGGTCCCTCTGCACCACACTCATCTCCAAACGCTTCTCCTCAAATCTGTCTTATTTTTAGGGATTTTTACCAATTCTTTAAAAATTCCATACAGAGGATTCTGGTCATATTCACCTCCCCTCCTCCAACTCCTCCTAGATCCACCTCCATTTCCTTGCCCATCCCCTGAGCCTGGCCAACCCCAGTGGTCACACCCTAGATGAAAACTAACTCTTCCTCTCTCATGAGTAATCAACTGCCAATCACTTCTCAGCGAGGGGCGGGACTTACTGAGACGGCCTGACTCCTTTATGCTGAGATACCTGTCTGAATGGATTTGCACAGGTCGTATGCCAGTGGCTATAACCACTGTGAGCTCAAATATGAAAACACCCTGTTATGTTCAGAACACACTGTTTCCTTACTGTTATCCACTGCCTCTGGTTCTTATAATCTTACTAATTCCTCTTCTGTGATGAGTTGTGAAAGTTGCACCGAGGGTCTAATAATACAGATGTCTGATTTGGGGCCGAACACCCCACAGGCTCTTCTTCTCTACACATTGAACAGCTGTGGGTCTCATTGTTAGCTTCTGCCTAACTGCAAGACGTGTCTCTGATGAGAGATGTCTCAATCTATTGGTATGGTGATAAAATAGTAGGAGTTGGTTTAGACCTGTGTTCATTTAGCAGAAGAATAGCATTAGGTTTTCCCCATAGCCTACGACCTATTATGGTACAGGTTCTTGGCCCCAGTAACAGTGTTAAGTATGGGTTTCCTCTTGTGGAACAAACCTTATATTTCATAATCAGAAAGTGGTTGGTTACTCTCATAACAACAGTGTTACAATTGAAATGGTAGGCATACCTTGCCAGGCCAGTCATTACTGAGGTTCTGTGCTCTACCTCCCAGGACTCTTGTCTAATAGCATGATAGCAGCTCCTAGAGCAATGAAAACTAGCCAATAGGGATGAAGCTTCAAGGATGGAAGCAGCTCGATTTGTTCCTAGTCTCTGTCTGAAGTATGTGGTGTCTTCAACAATAGGGTCTTACCATCAAGTTCTAGAAAGTTACCAAGAGCAATAGCAAAGGCAATTGCCTGTAATGCTTGGGGTCTCTAGGACCCCATGGGCAACCACTGCAAAAGAGGTAGCTCCATCACTGGTACATGAGTTTTTATTTGCTAGCCTGTGTGTCTAGTAGGGACATGGTCCTCCATTCTAGGATGACACCATTTAAATTCTGACCTATGCTGTGCATCCAAAAAGAGAATCTGCAAGAGTCAAAGGGCAACCTGACACTGCGGGACAACCATGACAGCACTGAGAGCCCTTCACTCTACAGTGTTGCTCTTTTGGTTGTTTCTCCCTGTCTTCACCTCCAGTCTCTCTCCGGTTCCTCAAGTCTTCTGAGCCCAGTCCCATAGCCCACGTCCCAAGACACCATTGAGTTGCAGATATTAATACAATTCTGGGGAGGCTGCTGAACAGTTGGAGGCAAATTCTAGTGAAAAAATTAGAATAGCCCCATTTAGAGAAGTTTTGCAAAAATTATCTCACAGAATTCTTGGAACACGAACAGCAGCAGCAAGGCAAAATGTCAACATTAATTTGATGTGGCTTTTTGTTAAATGCAGAATGGTTCATTAAAGCCTTAAACAGGTGGCAGGTTTGGCAGCCCAGTGTGTGTGCTATGGACAGATTTATTATGCTTCTCATTTTAAAATATTTATGCAGAAACAGACTCAGTGAGATAAATTATCTTGTTCACATGAGCATTCTGCTCAAGGCTGCAATGATAACTGCCATATCAATCAAATTATGCAATGAAACCTTACCATCAATTTTATAATCATCATCAATTATGTATAGTCCAGGAAAACTCTTTTCATTACTTCTTCATTTTAATTTTAGTGTCTTGCAGGTATTTTCTACCCATATAGAGAAAACAGTGTCACAAAATAGAGAGCGTCTGCAGAATGCTGCAGTGGTTACGGAAATTCAGGGTAGGGATCAGATAAGCATTTCAAAGCAAGCAACATGGAGAGCATTGGCTCTGAACATCCTGCTCGATGACTTCCAGTGGATAAGAGTGTGTCAGTATCCAAGCGTGTTTGAAAGTGGAAAGAGCTCTGCTTTTTCGAATGAGGTGAACTATGATCTGACTAGAGATCAGCAAAATGGCCAGGGAAACCAAGTCCATACTTAAGTCACCATCCAATCCTCCTGCTGCTTCCCTGAGCCCACAGAATCAAGTGGTCATTTCTTCAGAAGCTGGCATTTTCCACTGGTGGGGTTGTCTCAGGAACTTTAAAGGGTCCTAGAAATCTTTGTTTGTTTATTAAATCCTTCTCAGCTTCAATTGTTTGGATAGGAATGCGCTATACATTTTTCTTCACTCCCCTTCTACCCTTCCCTCTCCACCCCCCACCCCTGCCTCCATGCTCCCAATTTACTCAGAAGGTCTTGTCTTTTTTTTTTTTTTTCCATTTCTAGCTGGATCTGAGTATGTCTCTCTTAGGGTCCTCTTATTATTTAGGTTCTCTGGGGTTATGGCCTGGACTGGAGAGATAGCCTGGTGGTCAAAGCACTTGTTGTCCCTGCAGAGGACCCAGGTTCAACTCTAGCACCTACATGATAACTTACAACTGTCTATAACTTCAGCTACAGTCATCCAACATCCTTTTATTGGGTGCTGGTGGCTCAAGCCTTTAATCCTAGCACTTGGGAGTCACAGGCAGGTGAATCTCAGTGAGTTTGAGGCCATCCTGGTCTACATAGTGAGTTTTAGGACAGCATGACTGTTTCACAGAGAAACTTTGTCTCTGGGAAAAAAAAAAAACTTTTTTACTGGGAATCTTTTTTTTTTTTTAACTATAAGGGCATAGACATGGTTACCCACAATCCATCTTTGCAGAGAACTTGCTAGGACCTGGGGAATTCCACATGCAGTAATCTACCACCCACTTTCTAGTAATTTTGACCTGATAATGCCACTTCCCCTAAGTGTGCAGTGTACTCTCTTAAAGAAAACATGCAGAGAGTTCTAGCATGGGCAGGGGACTGCCTCTCACTTCTTGTTTGGACTCCTGCCTGACTTCCATTAGGGAAATGCTGGTTATCTTCACTGGGGCATCAGCTAAGTATCTCCCAGGGATGGACATGTGATCTTACTCTGTCCGGTGGGCTCTCATGCATCTACTCAATCTTTCTGGTACCCCCAGCCCTTTGGTTTCTATTGCAAAGAAACTACCTTTTTTTTTCTATCCCAGGCTACTATTTCTTTCTTGTTATCAACTATATCAGTTGCTTTCCTCCAATTTTTTTCTCAGGAAAAAACTCCATGAAGATTTCATTCTGTTTGCAAACTGTTACAGCCCCGCTAACTTGAGACCTGTGAATAGAGGTCTAAATGTACAGTTCTTTGTGGCTACTTTTGTTCTCAAGTCCACAAGAAAATCCAGGATAAGGAATAGCAAAAACGCCAACCTGGGAGCCTACAACTAAATTCAAGGTGATTCTAGGAGTCATGGAATGTAAATAATTAAGTTCAAGCTTAATGCTACTCTCAGGTGTACACCATGTGGTGTGGTAATGTTACGCAGACTGACCTGTTTTGATACAATAATGAGATGCTACTACTTCACTGGAGTTTGAAAGACTGAGTTGGTCCTAAGTGTGCTTGTTTCTCCAATTGTGAGCTCTGTAATTATGAGTCACCTATGGTCTTAGCAATGCGTGAGCTTCTGTATCAATAGAGTTACTACCAAGGTAGCAATTGTAGAGGAATCAGTTCTGGGATGATGATATATGTCTTGGGCTTGTTTTTCTGTTGCTATAATGGACTAGATAACTTATAAGAAAAGAGGTTCCATTTAGTTCACAGTTCCAGAGATCCAAGACCACAGTGCCAGCATCTATTCAATATTGGATAGGAACTCCAGTAAATGAGCTTATATGGACAGACAGCATAGGAGGGAGGGTGAAGGACTATGTCAGCCTATGTTAGAGCAAGCCCAGGAACTAATCCAGCTCTGAGAGTCCTAACCCACCTCAAGATTTCGGTAATAATCCCTTTGATTTTTAGGACTGTGATTTAACACTATCTTAAAAGTGTCAACAGCTTTCAACACTGCTCCACTGGAAACAAAAGCTGGCATGAATTTCAAATCATATTCAAACCACAGCAATGCATATGCACGCATCTACAGCAAAACAAGAGTGACTTAAGATCCTTGCTGCATGGTCTGGAGTGGTGGCTCATTGCATAAAGGAGTCTGCCATGTCAACATGACAATCGAAGTTCAACTGAGTCCACAGTTAGTCTCTGACCTCCACATGCTCACCCTGACATGCTGCAGTGCCACGCTGGCATCATGCTACCCTGCCACACCCGCATCATGCCACACAGCCACACCGGCATCATACCACACAGCCACACCGGCATCATGCCACACAGCCACACCGGCATCATGCCTCAGCACCATGCCAGCATCATGCATATATATACATGATAATAATAATAAGTTTAAAATGCTAAAATTCCTGTTGATACCATATTCAAAGAGACCCATATTTTGTGGGGAGAGTTGATAAAATGGCACAATGCATATCATCACCTCAAAAAGACACGCATGTTTTGAGAGTGGAAGATGAACGGCCTGGGACAGAGCAGCAGGGCTGGTTGAGTTACATGGTTTAGTTGTTTTTAATTAGTAGACAGAAAGAGAAATAAATAAGAAAAGTAAATAAACTCTGCTGCGACAATGGGTCTTCAGATAGGATCACTGGTCCTTAGCAAAGCGGCATCCAGAAAACACAAATGATTGAGCCCCATCCAGATGTACTGAGTCAGCCCCGCCCCCCCCCCAGCAGTTCTGAGTAATTCTGACACCTGACAACTGGTACCCCATCAATCAGCTGGGCTTAGTTGCAGTTGCTGTCAACTCAGTAACTCCAGGGCTGGAAGTAGGATGTCATGAGCTTTTGAACATTCCGAGCAACAGCAAATTACCTCAGTTTTACCATCAGTGCAGACTCCTTGTGCTATCTCCATGAAATCCGAGTGACCGAGTGACATCTGTGAACCTTTGCGTCAGTATCCACAAGAGTGAGAAAAGACACTTCACCTAACTGGGGAGGCAGGGTAGTGTGTTCTAAAAGGACAGCATCTCCTCTGTGGAGGAGGAATGTGTCTTTAAGAGGTTAGGCGCATCAGAGAGAATAGTGACAAGCTCTCGACAAGTCTACAGGAGTCAACCCTTCAGTGCGTGGATGTGACTGCCATGGGAGAGCTGCCCTCGGGTCGTGCCCAGCTCCCCCTACTCTTTCCTGTGGATCTTTGTCTTCCTTCTCTGCCTTTCTCTTCCACTCACATCTTGAAAGGTTCTGTTCATTGGACAAAGGCAATAGGAGAAAGGCCAGAAAGAAAACTAGAAAACTAGCTGAAGAACAGACCAAAAATAAAGAAAGAAAAAAAAAGAAAGCACACAGAAAAATGTATTTCCCATATCATGAGTGATGGAAATAAACCCAGAAAGTGTAAGTAAAATTTATCTCCAGAAAGTGAATAGGAGCATCTCGTTTGAAGAACTGTACAATAATGCACATTCATCCTTTACAGCAACTCCATCACCGGGATAGCTTGAGGGCTTGGGTACCACTGGGAATGGCTGTGAAAGCTGCCCAGGAGGAACAACACAAGTGCGGAGCTGCAATAGGGAGTCAAGGTCACCATGGGAGGCAAGGCTTTACCAAAAGGGAAGGGAGAAAGAGCACACTGCTGCCAGCAGCTCTCTCTCCTCTACTGGGAGACAGCCTTCCTGCCAGCACTATCTGTTCAAGGTGTCGACTGACTGCTGGCTTTGTAAAAGTGAAATTCACACGTCCCAAATACAGAACAAAAAACAAAGGAACTGAGTCAATGTCTCAGCCTCAGCACCTCTGAGAAACGAAGACGGAAACCGAGAGTGCTATTAAAATTAGTGTGCTTCTGTGCCAGGCACACACAGGACATCAAGTAAGACACCAGAAAAAGGAGAAGCGTTTAGTGGGGGAGATGTTCAAGTCCAAGAATGGCAGCCATTCTTTGAGAATGTGGAAATCAACCTTTTCCATCTCTAAGTGTTTTAAAGCAAAGCTTGTCTCCCAACCCTCAACTTGATTGGCATGCAGCATTACATGATGCCCAGTGATGGAGAAACCCCCAGAGTCAGCCTCTTCCTGGAACACAAAGCCCAACTTAAACCCAGAAACTGCCTGTCTCTTTGGTTGGCATTAGAACCCGCTCTCCTACTCTATGGGTAACCTTCTAATACACAGCAAAAATACAACTGGTAGGGCTGGAGAGATGGCTCAGTGGTTAAGAGCATTGCCTGCTCTTCCAAAGGTCCTGAGTTCAATTCCCAGCAACCACATGGTGGCTCACAACCATCTGAAATAAGATCTGATACCCTCTTCTGGCCTGCAGACATACACCCAGACAGAATATTATATATATAATAAATAAATAAATTAAAAAAAATACAACTGGTAACAAAAAAGAGAGTGCTTCAACTTCTCTACACAACTCAGCTGAGACCAGCCTCCACCACTCCAGTCAATGGTGGGATGGCTGTGGAGTTAGCAGGAGCCTCAAATTCGGTCGTTCAAACCAATGTCACCATTGAGACCCTGTGTCTATACAATGCTTTGACCAGAACAAAGGTCAGAAGTGCCACAGAGCTGAGAGACCATTGCACACTCCCAATGAGTGTCTGGATCAAAATTGGCTAGAAAAATTTTCACAAACAAGAAAGATTGTAGCCAGGAACTAAATAGGCCTTACCTGGCCACAATATAGCTTAATTAAGCATCTTTTTCTAGTTTATTCTAACTTCACTTAAACTTTCTCTCAATGTATAAAGCTAATTATTCTTCATTAAAAAAAGCTCACATGGTTTGACTCATCTACACATCTACACAAATAAAACTCATCAAAGTCACAGTAAAATGAGTGTGTTTTGCAGAAAGATTTTTGATCTGATATTTTCTTCAGAACAGAAAATTCCTATATTTCCATGTTAAACTCATGTTCCCTTTCATAGCTGAGTGTTTCATTCAAAGGACAGAGGTCCCAGGAGATGGAACACAGCGAAGCTTATCAGCCCAGATGGGAAAGTACCCACTTACATCTGATCATCAGCCCTTTTGGTTCCTCCAGTGCCTGTTCTAGGAGATTCTTCTATGTTTGATGGTGGCCTGTTCTGGGACATTCTTCCTTCAAGAAGAGGCATGAATAGGTATCCATTTTAATAAGTCAGTTCAACTTTCAACTATAATTCCTAAGCCCAGAATCTAGTGCAATTAAAGCTCGATAGAAAACACTGATCTCAAGCACACAAAAGCAGTAGGCATGTGAGTTTGCGGACCCTCTTGAGGAATGAGTAACCCCAGCCATCCTCAACAGAAACAGACGCTCTACCCTCACAGTTCCAACACAGGAGGCGGGCACTTGCTGGTGACTTACTCATTCATGGCTTCCAGTGCTCTGTCCCCTCACTCCGTCTTTCCCATGTCACCGTCCCCTTTGAGTCATGATACTGGAATAAGGACATTCATACTAAATTTTGACTTCCTGGAAGAGAGGAAGCTTTGTAGAGAAATATGAAATAGAATTATACCATTATTATCACTGTTATGTTAGACACGTGGTCAAAATACTGAAGAAACACAAACCATCCAGCTCTTTTGAGAAGCTCAAGAAGGCTTAGCAAATGCAAATCAAAAGTATGTCAGCTTTTTTCTAAGTGAGAAACTCAACATAAGCATAGGCTATTTGAAGCTCGTATCTGTGCAAAAGCACTGGGGTATAAAAAAGACTATATTCTCCACATTTAACATTTTGGAGCAAAACTGCAAGGCAGCGTGAGGAAATGCTTGGGGCAGAAGCCCAGTAATTAAAGGTTCTATATGATAGAAAAATTAGTTCTTTTTTTTTTCTTAGATGGTGTTTCTATATATAGTCTTGGCTGTCCTGTAGACCAGGCTGACCACAAGCTAAGAGGTCCACCTGTGTCTGCCTCCAGTGTGCTGTGATCAAAGGCATGTACCACCACTATTCATCAAAATAATTCATTGTTCTTGTTGATCTAGATTTTCCATTACCATATCACATTGGACTCTAACCTAGGAGACCACTGACATTCTCATTGCACTTTCTTGAACATCTGTGATGCATGTTTTGATCAAATGCTACTTTCATCTCAGATAAACACTACGGACAGGCTCCTTAACAGACAATGTGGAGGAACTCCTGCAAGGAAAAAAAAGTGCAAGAGTAGTAACTTAGGGCACGTGAGGTCCCGAGGCCAAGCCAGTGAGCTTGAGAAGGACAGGAATTATTTCACAAAGAAGGGTGACCTAAAATTGTGCCCCCTTCCTGTCTTGTTTAGTGACACCATTTTCCAGGGGTGGGGGAGTAGGGAGAAGAGAGAAGAAAATGATTTCCTGCCCTTGTTTTCATAACCGGTGAGGTTCAGAATATGAATTATGTAGGAGACTGAGAAGGTTTTAATTGAACACGGCCCCAAGCTTTCTCCTCTGCAGTATTGGTAATTCGGGAGTGGTTTTATTTAATTTGGCTGACATAGTGGTCTCACCATTCCAAAGCTCAGAAGCAAATGATGCAGTTGCAGTTCTAACAAATGATGCCAAGTGAATGGCAAATGGAATCGCTCTGTCCTCCCATGAAGGTTGGAAGGAGACAGATTGAGCAACCTGAGGAACATTCTCCCCTTCCAATCTTGTTCCCTGTCCTTCCTAGCACTGCCAGACATCCGGGTACATGCTCAGCATCCTCACAAATGCACACACTCACCTAACGATTTGATAGGAGGATGGCAGTGTGCAAAATACTGTGCATGGGAAAACCAGCTGTTGGTAGGAAAAACAGCTCTTGGGTCAGATTTCAAGATGCAGCCCCCACCACTCCAGTCCTGAGACGTATTTGTTTCTATGACTTTTCCCCTTCCTCCTAACATTCCTCTGCGTTCTTTTATAGGTCAGTGCTCTGAAGACTTGTACAGAAGCCATGAAAAGGAGTCATTGACCAAGTCCCTTCCACAAGTGGAGAATCTAGCTCACCAATATGTCGTCTGGTCGTCCTGAGTTTCTATGAAAGCTACCTGTTCTGTTCTGTGACAGCTCTCTGTAGGGAAGTCTATAAGTATCTTCTGAGGACAGTTCAGGCCACATAATAGAAATGTTTCATGTATAACCAGGTCTTACAGATATCTGAAGTTATGGATCAAGGCAAGGTGTCTACCTTTTGTATCTCGGTATTCTACATACATATAACTCTTAATAAATGTATCGTCTTTCTCACAGCACTCTTGCTGTAGAACCTTTTCAGCCTGTGACCACCTGCTCGCACAGTGGTAAACAGATCTCTTTACCCACTGCCACAGCCCAATCTTCAAAAAAAAATGTGTGCTGTGAATTTCTAAGTACATATGTTGTCACAAACATGTGGGAAGTATGGTCCTAGACTCTATCAGAGAGAATGAAGACAAGCTAGTGTCAGAATTCCTCAATTAAATAAAGTTAGGTTCTGCCTCAGACATTTTTTACCCAGGGGAAAGACTGAATTTTCTGGTACCATTATAGTGTGGATTTTGAAGGTTAATTCTTGAATTCTATCCACCTAACCATGACCACTGAGCCAAACAGTGTGGCCCTCTACATCCTGAAATGATCCTTGCCATTTAACAATAAAATTGCAAGAAAAATAGAACAGAATTTTAGAAATTCCAAAGCTCAGTTTTGACAAGTTGACCGGCTTTGAGTCCTGTTTACTGAGTGAAAAGTTATCTTTTCTTTGCTTTGATATTCTCTCTCTCCTCTTTTCTATGAAACTAGAGCCTTAGTAATCCCCCCAAAAGAGCAAACCACTATTTTAGTTTATACTTTAAACCCCTCCATGATCCTCCATGGCCCTCTGAATCCCAAGAGTCAGTGGGTGGACTGAATCCCAAGGCCAGTCATGGAGGACCTGGTTCTATGCCTACAGCAGTATCTCTCTGCCTTCTCTCCCAGATCAGATGTAGTGAGATACAGAGCATACCACAGTCTTTGCAGGGACTCTCGCTCCCTATCATACTTAATCTCAGATTAGAGGCTATTTCTTCAATGATGATACCTCTTGGTGCCTCCTGTGAGAACTTTAATCTCCTGTACTAGACTACATTTATTTTTAGCTCTTTGAAAATGCATCATAATTGTCTGTCAGCTTCCTCAGCTCTTTAACGTCCCCCACTATCCCCTTTTGGGTAAAGTGGAACTTAATTTTCAAGAAGCCCTGGTATCTATCTCTGAGCATGCTCACAGGAGTTTTAAGATCTGGTTGTTGAATCAGATGGAATAAAATTGTATACAGAGAAGTTTCTGTCCTGCCAGATCCCACAGTTGTTCTGTCCCAAAGAAACAAACAGAGGCTTATATCAATTATAAACTGTTTGCCCTATTAATTTATGCTTATTATTAACCAGCTCTTACAACTTAAATTTACTCATAATCCTTGCCTATGTTTAGCCACGTGGCTTGGTACCTTTTATCAGTGTGGCATTCTCACCTTGCTTCCTCTAAGTCTGGCTTGTGACTGTGTTTCTGCCTTTTCTCTTCCCAGAATTCTCCTAGCCTCATGTTGCCCTGCCTATATACTTCCTGCATGGCTACAGGCCAATCATCATTTTATTAAACCCATATGAGTGAGAAATCTTTACAGGGTACAAAAGCATTATCCCACAGCAGTTCCCCCTTTTTTCTTTTCAAAACAAGACCCTGAATCTATTCTCCTTTTTTAAGCTTTTGTTCCTGACCATTATTCATAACAACTTGTAACTAATACACTATACAAAGGGAAACATCCATAATCCATTTTTGGAAACATGCATGCAGTTTTCTAGGCTTCTTACTGCTGATTTGGAGCACTAATAGTGTTATGGGGACCAAAAAAACTTAGGATTACAGTCAAGTCCTGACTGACCATTTGTCCTGTGAGACCTTGCAGGACAGAAACATGTCAACCATCCTCTTACATAGCAACGATGGACCAGGCATGACAGAAACATGGCAACCATTCTCTTATATGGCTACAATGGACCAGGCATGACAGAAACATGGCAACCATTCTCTTACATGGCAACAGTGAACCAGGCACGACAGAAACGTGGCAACAATGGACCAGGCATGACATAAACATGGCAACCATTCTCTTACATGGCAACGATGGACCAGGCAGGACAGAAACATGGCAACCATTCTCTTACATGGCAACAATGACTAGGTAGGACAGAAACATGGCAACCATTCTCTTACATGGCAACAACGAACCAGGCAG
>NC_022027.1:52699578-52700273 GCF_000317375.1 Microtus ochrogaster | reverse complement strand
GAAACATGGCAACCATTCTCTTACATGGCAACAATGGACTAGGCAGGAAACATGGCAACCATTCTCTTACATGGCAACTATGGACCAGGCAGGACAAAAACTTCTCTCTACAAAATTGTCGACTATTAGCTGTTTGATTTTAATTATCTTTAATCTGATGCCAGAAAAAATTACCAATAAAGACAGTAAAAGTCTATAAATATAATGTAAGAGGAATACTATGAAGTCACTGAGGAGATGCACCAAACAGAATTTACTAAGAAGCCCACTTCCCTCTGATTTGTTTCTGCTGTGCTCACAGGTTAGTAATAAATGACTATCACAAAATTGAAGGGAACCCCAAGAGGCAATGCCTGCCAGACAGCCTTGAGGTGTGCACCTTTTCCACATGTAAGAAAAATACTGTGCTCATCTATTACCCTTATAATGACATTTTTTTTTTGTACTAGCAGATGCTTTCATTTAAGTCTGAGTATTTTTATTCTGTGTATCTTCATATAGGAACAATGAAAATCTTCAAGAGCACTACAGAACTCAATGAATATTTAGCAAGTATTTCTTTGGACCAGCAAGATGGCTGAGTAGTAAAAACACCAAGCCTGGTGTCCTAAGCTTGATTACCAAGACACACATGATAGAGAAGACTCTCTCTCTCTCTCTCTCTCTCTCTCTCTCTCTCTCTCTCTCTCTCTCTC
>NC_022027.1:52697857-52699478 GCF_000317375.1 Microtus ochrogaster | reverse complement strand
CACACACACACACACACATATACACTCATATAACACACATAGACATATCCACACACTTACACACATACACACACATATACACATACACATGCATACACACAGATACATACACATACACACATGTACTCTTACATGCACAAAATATAACATTTGTAGAAGATTAAGATAAAAATAAAATCTTTTTTGTTTGGATAATAGGTTTTTAAAAATTCCTGTGTTGGCTTTGATTCATGACACTTATATAAAAGATGTATTTTTCTAATAAAGCATTCAGCAAATTGATTGTTAGGTACCAGAGGAAAAATACAGAAGAAATTGTACAGCTGAGCCTCACATGGTTGGTAAATTAAAGCAAACTGCCAGGCACCTTGTTTTTGACTATTTCAAGACAAGAGTAACAATAGACTAGGAGACTTTACAGACACTTAATGGTAAACAGACTGTAATAGATTTGCCTCTTGGAGCATCTTGCTTCTCATCATCCAGGGGGAGAGAGTTAAGAAGAATATTGGAAAGTGGGTTACTCTGTGGCTTCCATGGTTCTTTAAACAAAATCATGCCCCAGTTACCCAACTGAGCAGCTTTCTCTCCATGCCAACTGCTAACAAGGAAACCCGTGGACTGTGTGTTTCTAACAGAATACATGCACTGCATTCGATTGCAGAAAGCACTTGTATCAATTTATCACAAACTTATCTATAGCAAAGTCCAGGTGTGTTGCTGACAGCTTGTCTAGGACTGAAACACATGTCAATCACCTTGTTGTGTTTATAATCAAGTGACTTCAGCTATCTCAGTCTGAAAAGACAATTAAAGGCCACGTACATCATAACGTTTCAGCCTGGCTACTTCTGAAGCTTTAATGAAAGTGATATAAATGAAGATAAACTGAAATTCATGGAACAACAAATGGAATAGAAGTTGAAATTCTAAAACTAACAGTTGGTGCTACCTGCCAGCAGCTGTCTAAAGAATTCCCATCTACAGATTTTCTCAGGTCAGCTCTGCAGGCTCACCTGCCTTTGCTCGCTCTCATCCTTTGTACCTCTGTTGTATCCAAACCAGATCTGTGAATTAATTGCTCGGTTTGTTATATTTACATGCACTTAAAACAGCAGTTCCAGGAAGGGAAAAAGGAAATAAGAGCAATAACTACTGGACAGTGTAAACTGAAGTGTAGAAAACGGTCCAACCCTTCATATGTGCATTCTCCTTGCTTCTTGGTGGGCAAGACTAGGAGACCTCCAGATTGTTTCCTCCCCTAATGAGAAGTCATATAGCGAGGGATTGAGAGTGGCTGCACCAACTCAAACGTTAGCCACAGAATCCAGTGGAAGGGGTTAGAGAGATGACTCAGTCAGGAAGGGGCTTGCTGCCTTAGCATGAGGCCCTTGCTTCACATTCCTTTTATTCAAATCTGAAATTCCAGAGCTGGATGGCCAGAAACACGCAGCTCATTGGAGCTTGTTAAACAGTCAAGGTAACCTATGTACCTCAGTCCAGTGAGACACCCTGCCTTAAAAAGCAACTGAAGAAGATGCCTCTTGTTTCTATGAGTACACACGCAAATGAAATCTAGTGTGCACACTTACAAGTGTGTCCATGCTCGAGCATGTGCGTG
>NC_022027.1:52696209-52697742 GCF_000317375.1 Microtus ochrogaster | reverse complement strand
AATGTAAAGCTACAAACTACAAACTTAAGGACTTTAAGTCATAGAGTTAAGTACATTTTACATTTTCCACATAACCCACTGTCCCGGGCTGGCAAGTACAGAGGCCAGTTTGGCCCACCCTAGTGTCATACTGCTTTGAGGTGCTTGCTCAGCTGTAAATGTCCCAGACTTGGATGAAGCCATCTCAGAAAGCTAAGCGATGAAAATAAAACACATTTTTAAAGGCTGTTCTCATGAGAATATTCTAAAGCACCACAGATGCTTCTTGAGGAAGAGTGTGGTACTATTACTCATTCCAAAATGATGGGGGGGCATTCAAAAGGGAATTATTGAATTCTGTATCTAGTTGGAAAATTTGCTCTTCACAAAACTTATAGAGAAGAGATAATGTACGTATACTGTATGAAGAAAAATTCATTTGTTGTACTTCAGTTGTGCTATGCATGCTCTAAGAGGAAGAGTCAGGTTTTCCAGAGTGGAGTGATGTCACTTCAGATGATACAGAGGACTGCAAAGGAGCCAAGGATCACAGGCTGTTGTTGGTGCTCACCTCAGTGTACCTGAAACAGCACGCCAGCCTCTCAGACTGCACAGTGGGTTGAAGGTGGTTTGTTTCTGGCACTATTTGTTGTCTGTGGGAGTTTAATTCATAAAATGATAACTTCAACATGAATTTAAGAATAATCCTCGTGTTTATGTAATATTGACAGTGGCCTCCCTGTACTAGCACATTGAAGTGCTAAAATTCTTGACTTCTCCCCCCTAGAGTGTAGCACCAGCAATGCCTTGCTCCACTTTTCACAGTCCCGTCCCTCTAGTCAGTTCAGAGCATCTTATTCATGCGCTCACTTGCTCGGTGTTTGGAACCGACAGTTTCAGCGTCCTTGCACGAAGTGTCCTGCACACCATGGGCTTGGAGCAGGATCCTTGGCTGCTTCTTACTTCTCCCTGTTCCTCACTCTCCAGCGCATTCCAGCCTCCTCTCCAGGCACTGCCAGCTGCTCCCTGGGCCAACTCAGCCCTAGTTATGAACCAGCACTTTCTACTCTATAGCCAAGAACGGGAGATGAATATTCTCTCTACAACATAAATGCAGTCTCCACAGACTTATTATTAGAGATACCTTTAGGGAGTTTGGCTTTTTTCTTAGCATTTTTTATTTCTGTATAATTACTGATTTGAGGAATTAAAATGTAATATTTGTGTTATCAGTAGTATATTGTCAAAATATGAAATTAGCCTCCAATTGCACAACTTTTCTAACCATGGCCCCACACTGAGGAAGCGAGGTAATAAAAGCTGTTGTCTTCACACTTAAAGAGAACTAAAAGAACTCTTCCATACTTTCTAATCATTTTAGCTAAAGTTAAATATTGACAAGATCATGTATTCAGTACCGAGCCTTCAAATCCCAACACACTCTAAACACTGAAGTTTACTTAACTGACAACAATCTTTAACTCCTCTACATACACCAGGGGATGATGGCCTTTAAAAACTCAATCATGTAATTGGAGAAAAATCCTATTTTTC
>NC_022027.1:52694118-52695927 GCF_000317375.1 Microtus ochrogaster | reverse complement strand
AGCCCTTCAGAGAATTTTAATTTTCCCCTCTGTTAGCTTATGAGGGGATATATTTTAATTAACTAAACTTTTCATATCCTCTGGTGAGTATTGAGGATGAAAGGCCACAGGGCGGGAATGTGTGTGCTTACCTCATTGGTAGGGTGAGGCTGTCTTTCCCATGCACGTTGCCAATAGCACACCCACGGAGCTTGTAAAGAGTGGCTACTTGGTCAGCCATGGAGTTAAAGAGGTCTTGGTCGTCCTCAGGGCTCACTGTTATGATTGCACTGTGTGAGAACTTGCCAAGAGCATGGCAAAGATGGCCCTGAGAGCATCATTCTAAATGTTACAACCCTGGTTGGACTCCATACCCCACATGCGAGACACTTTTACACACAGATGCTCAATGTAAAGAAAACATTACTGTATCTATTGTGTGCTTAATTCTATACATAGGAATTCCAGTCTAAGAGCTTAGAGTTCAGATAAGATTTGTGAAAATGGTTCTTTGTACTTTGATCCACATAGGCTCATAGTCTTCACACAAGGAAGTTCAAGCTGTGGGCTAGAAATTGTTACCAGTGAAGCTCTTTGGCGTGGTAATTCCAGCAAGCTTATTGTCTGACCTTGAAATGCATGTTCATACACATGCAAGCCTGTTCACACATACATGAGCATAGCATGTGCACACATAAAAACATGCAGCCATCAAATGGAGCTGTGACACTTCATAGAACCTCATTTTGCAATTGTCACCTGCCCACCTAAGTATATATGTCCCTTCTGAAAGTGCCTGGAAGAAAAGGCATTGCTTCATTAACCTGCCTGAACCCTGTCCAGGGGCAGGCAGGCCGACATTTTCTGAAGGTTATTCTGGGCTGGTAGGACGGTTCAGCAGGTAAAGGCATTTGCCACAAGCTTGATAAACTGAGCTCAGTCCCCAAGATTCAAATAATGGAGACAAGTGATTTCTACAAGCTGTCCTTTGACTATGACACGTGAAGACATGTGTGCACATAGCCCTAGTCACCCCCACCTACCCACACACACAAATAAGAAAAATCAAAAACAAAACAAAAAAACACCGCAGCTGTGACCCTTCCGCCATTCATAGTAAGGGTTTCTCTGCTAGCCAAATGCTATTCTCTGTTGCTTCTAGAACACGCGCTCTATGGAGGTTTAAGACAGTAAAAAGAATTAGCTCTCATTTCTCTAAGAAAACTCCTTCTTAAATCTTATGAAACCAAAGGAGAGCAAAGAATTAGAACTCATGCCCTTTGACCCCAAGGCTTCAGTGTGCCCTCAGTACCATATTACAACACAGGTGGGAATGGATGCCAAGAAATTCTTTCTCCAGTTCACAGCCAGCAAGTAGATGCTGGGGGAGATGGAAAATTTTAGCCATAGCCCAGGGGGAAAAAAGAAATAAAAAAGCCAAGAGGAAAGTAACATGTAGTAATTTTCATGATAAAAAAGGGAGAATAATAAGATAAAATATCTTACTCTGTATTCATCAATAGAAAATCACGCTAAAACAAATAGCAATATTACACTTGAACTATATATATATATATGCATATATATATAATTTGACTACATATGTACCCTTCTACATTAAACTTCAATATAGTTTATTTTTGTTTGTTTAAACCAGTTTGCACTTTAGCCAAGAAAAAGCCTCAGTCAACCCTGAAAGGAGTGTGTTCCTGAACTTTCACCTTATTACACCATCAGCAAAGTCACAGCTGCGAGCAGCCCACGCCATAGCTGCTATTAAACGCGACCACAGCCTCTGCCATGCAGCCCACGGCGTAGCTGCTGTTAAAC
>NC_022027.1:52690788-52693804 GCF_000317375.1 Microtus ochrogaster | reverse complement strand
TTAAAGGTGACCACAGCCACTGCTATCTTGACCTTCTAAAACCTTAGTATTCAAAACAAACCTGAACTAAGTCACTTACACAAGAGGAATTATTTCATTACAAAGGAGGAATACTATACTCTATCATCCTGTTCTTTCATAATGAAGTACTTTTGCACTGAACTATATCAGGCAAAAATAAGAATTCTCGTTTTCTTAAAATCTTCTTTGAATTTGGTTAGAAATTTTAATTTCAAACTAGATAACTATATACATTTTTCTTGTTCCTGTTTTGTGTCTTTTGGGGAAAGAGCTCAGGATTTTCTCTAAAGATGAGGAAGCAGGGGCATTTATGGTCATCTGCAATGAGTAGCTCACATGGAATGACACTTTGGGTCAGGCTAGAGGACAATCAGGGACTGTGTAGGGGTCAAAGCTAAAGGATGTGAAACCTGAATTTATCTGTCAGTAAAAGAAACAAAAGCTTATTTTATTCTATTGCAGAGTTACTCAGTAAAGGGGACTTTTCCCTATGGTTAACAAAAACTGTTAATTTTATACTGATCAAAACCTTCAGATCTTTTGTTTTATTTTTATATGAATGGAAGTTACAATTCATTTTCTTCAAGTACATGGTATATTTACTTTCTTAACACGCAATATTGCTAAACTTGCACTTTAAAGTTTGATGTCTGTGATCGAGAATTGTGCTTAAGGATTCCTTCCAGCAGATATTAAAACAGACAACCTGCTTAAATAGTTAATCATTAAAATTTCCAACTCAGCTGCTTTTTGTAAAATGATTATTATGCACTACCAAAATTCTGGAGGACAGGCAGTACTCAGCAATAATATTGAAGCAGCATGGTGGTATAGCCCATGCAGTTAAACACATGGGGAGCAGTGGCTGAACTGTGAGGGTGTCTGTGAGCCTGGGCTCTCAAACACAGAGGATTCTGCAGTTGACTCCAAGTGATGCAGGCCACTGTGCTGTGGAGGAGAGTGCCCACTGCACACACAGTCCCCAGTGGCTGTCTAACAGACATATGTTTCCTTACTTAAAATATTCAAAATAAGTGAGAATTTAAATTATGAAGCCTTTTGCACCAACAATTGAGAAAAATTAAAATAGAATATCTTATCAAACTGTTGCTAATTTGTAATATTTAATACAAAATACAGACTGAATCATAGTCTATGCAAATTTGTCTGCTAGCCAAGACCTGTGCCCTCTGCTCCTCACTTCACGACTCTATGACACTATAAAGTGCATGCAGAAACTCACGTTACATGTCTTCATGCGGTGGGCCTGACTATAGTATAATACGTGTTTTCAACGTTTCAAAAGAGAGGCTAACAATCTGAACAGCATCGTTACCCTTCCCAGTGGGATACAGGTTTTATCAGTAACAGAAATTTGCTCCTATTTTCCATTTCAATTTACAGATTAGCTGATTTGCCTTAATTCATGATCTTAAAATAAAAGCATGAGGGTGAGAAAGATGGGCGTATGCAAAGAGAGAGGCTTGGATACGAGTGAGGGGATTCAACATCTGTCACGTTTGAGTCGTGGTCAGAGATTCCTCACGTGAGAGCAGGGTAACACAGCCTCGCCTGCAGGACTGTCTTAACCTTCTGTATCAATGGGTTACTAAAGGACTGATTTCCTCCCTCTTAAAAATGTTAAAATTTGAAACCCTAATCCAAAATGTGACTGTGTTCAGGAACAGAACTTCTCAATGGCAGTGAAGGTTGGATGGGGCCAGAGCTGTTAGGTCCCTAACCCAATGTGGCTGTGTCCTTACAAGAAGATACTAAAGCCAGGGTGACACTTAGACATACAGAGGAACCAACCATGAAGACTCCAAACATCTCCGATGTAAATATACATAATCAAGCATTCTCTTGATGAGTTTATAATAGGACAATTGTAATAAAATCAGGTTTTGCTCTGCACTTAACAATGCTCACTGAGAGTGAAGTCGACAAGCAAGACAATAGCTCGGTTTTGTCAGCATTTAAGAAATCCCCACATCTAAGCTGAATGAAGAAATGGAGTTTTTAGAAAAAAAATAGCTAAAAATTTCACTATCAGTATTTTAATAGCTTTTAAATCTCTAATAATGGCTGGGTGGTTGTGTATGCCTTTAATTTTAGCACTCAAGAAGGAGAGACAGGCAGATATCTGTGAGTTTGAGGCCAGCGTGGTCTACAAGAGCTAGTTCCAGGACAGGCTCCAAAGCTACAGACAAATCCTGTCTTGAAAAACAGAAACAAAACAAAACAAAAAACTCTAATAAGACTAAGAATATTAAATTAATTTTGAAATAACTAAAACATCTTTTCAAAACTTATATGCATATTAAGAATGAATAATTTTAATAAAGTCTCTAATAATGAAAATCCATTATTTTAATTAGCATATGACCTTAAGGAAAAAATGCTAATTTGATCAACAAATTATAAACTCATAGAGGGGTAGAATAATGCAAAACCATTGATTATATACTATTGAGTGAAAGCAGGAAAATTTCAACTACACATTCACAATCTGGGTAAAGACTAAGAAAATATTTTAAAATACATCGTTGTTAACCCTGAGGAATTGGTGAGGACCAGGTCTTCTCTCAATGAGAGACCTTGTCTCAAAATAGAATGGCCTTCCTCGGGAGCCACACACGGTACACATGTGCATGTGTGCATACATATGTACCTCTACATATGAACATATAGACATACATACGCACACAAAGTTTTTTTGCATTGTTAAAAAGTACAAATCACACTGACATTTAAATAACAGGACGTTCCCACTTAATACATACAAGCAAAGTAATTATAAGTAAATATTTGGTAATATCAGGGAGTCACCCTGTGTATCCCTTATCTCCTATCCACTCCACTGATCAACAGAGCCTGTCCATTTCTACTACAAATGTCATTTGCAAATCCATCCACCTTCTCCAGCCTTGGGGTGGTCCCTAGTGTCCCATTCCTTTGGGTTGGTCCACTGGGCAAATCCATCCACCTTCTCCAG
>NC_022027.1:52679733-52690608 GCF_000317375.1 Microtus ochrogaster | reverse complement strand
CTCCACAGAAGCCTGCTGCTTACTGTTCATTATTTCTCCATGCCATTTAGAGACACAGCAGCCCCCCTTGACCTCTGACCCACCTGCTTCCTTTCTCCCACCCACCCCTCTTTCTTTCCTGTTAACCATTTTCACTTTGGAGCATTTGTCTCCTTAAGGACTTTAACACACAATTTCCCTCCAACCTGGAACCATCTCCTTATGTTACAGTTAGGTTTCAAATCCATTCTGTTATATATAGCAATGCTAAATATTCATGCAATATAAAATAATGTAATAATTGGTGATTTCTTTAAGTCATTTTTTTCTCCTGATTATATGCAAAAATTTGGAAAACTTATTTTTCTCATGCTCTGCTTAAGATATACCTCCTGCTAATGACAATAAATAGCTCTTAACACTGTTTACCATGCTGCTAAATGGGTCACTCAAATCTACCACAGATTCACTTTCACTTGTAATAACATCTCTGGTAGACAACTTCTGATAGGAAAATGTGGATTCTCTTCTATGGAATCAGTGTTGGATAGTTGTGGTAATTTGAATGTAATCTGCCCCCACAAGCCCTTAAGAAGTGGCACTATTGAAAGGTTTGGTTTTGTTGGAGTTTGCATGACTTTGTTAGGGAAAGTGTCTCAGTCTAGGGGTGGGTTTTGAGTTCTCATGTCTGCTCAGGCTACTTCCTGGTGCCGTAGACCACTTCCTGTTGCCCGAGAGTCAAGATATATAACTCTTAGGCCCTCCTTAAGCACCATTTCTGCCTGCAGGCTACCTTGCTTTCTGTAGTTATGATAATGGACCAAATCTCTGAGCTCTAAGTGAGCCTCCATTAAATTTTTTCCTTTATAAGAGTTGCAGTGGTCATGTTGTCTCTTCACAGCAATAGAAACCCTAACTAAGACAGCAGTTGGTACAGGGACTGGGGTATTGCTGTGACAAGCCTGGCCACGCCTTTGCATGAAGGAATATGGACCTTGGGACTGTTTATTAGAAAAGCATTTGAACGTGTAAGTGCTGCTTAATGGGCCATCCTAGTAGGAGCATGGAAGACAGTGGTGTTGAGTGTGATTTGAACTGTGGGGGTCTGAAACAAGAGGTTTCAGAGAAGAACATTAATATGTGGCCTAGAGATCAGTCTTGTGATATTTTGATGAAGAATAACTGGTTTTGGCTCTTGTCTGAAGAATCTGCCTGAGGCTAAAATGAAGAGTTTTGAATTAATTCCTTTGGCAGTGAAAATCTCAAAACACCTTAGTACAGACTCTGTCATATGGTTATTAGTGGTAATTTAATGAAGATATATAATGAAAACAGCAAGCTGAGAAAGGAAAAACACAAAATGTGCAATATGATGGGAAAAGGAGGACCAAGAAGTGGAATGGAGCTAAGTCCTGTGTTCAAGGCAGTAAACTAATTAAGAAGTGGAATAAAGGGAGTGGTGAACTCAGGACAAGATCCCTCCCAGCAAAGTTTCCAACTTGTGAAAAGGAATTAAAGAAAATCTTAAATCATAGTGTATAGTACATGCCTTTAAGCTCAACACTCCAGAAGCAGAGGCAGGTGAATCTCTGAGTTCAAGGACATCCTGGTCTAAGGAGGTAGTTCCAAGACAGCCAAGGTTAAGCAGTGAAGGAAACCACTGAAAACAGAAAGTTGGTGAAGTTTTAATTGAATGAGGGGGTCATGTTTCAGTCCCAGTAAGTAGCAGAACTTGACAGCTTTTACCACGGATTCTGGAATTAAGGATAAAAAAGGGGGGGATATGGAATGTGCCTCTACAACTAAGGAAAGTCACTGAAGCCAGGCATGTGTCAGGGGTGTCCTAGCACAGAGGCCTAGAGAGCCAAGTTTATGGGGGCCAGGGAGGAGAATGTTGTAGTTTGAATGTAATTATCCCCCATAATCTCATAGGAAATGGCACTATTAGGAGGTGTGGCTTTGTTGGAGTAGTCATGGCGTTGTTGGGGGAAGTGTGTCACTATGGGGTGGGTTTTTATACTACCTAGTTCCCCAGACCACTTCCTCTTGCCTGAGAATCAAGAGGTAAAAACTGTCAGGTCCTTTTCCAGCACCATTTCTGCCTGAAGGCTGCTTTGCTTTTTGCAATGACAATAATGGACCAAACTTCTGAGCTATAAGTGAACCTCCATTAAATGTTTCCTTTATAAGAGTTAGTCATGGCATCTCTTTGAAACCCTAACTAATACAATAGCATTTATCCAAAGCCTATGTGGTCCTTGTAATAGCATTATATGTCTGGAAAGTATGACACATTATATATAAGGAACATGGGAGGCAGTGAAATGGAACTATAGAGAATTGGATCTAGAAGATCTGAGCTTTGTCCTTTTGGCTCATTGCTATCTATAGAATCTTCCTAATGTCTCAGGTATCTTTATGTCTCCAACAGTTTTCTTACCTGTGAAGATAGGAAGGCGATGCCAACCAAAGCATTTTGAGGCCTAATGCATACCAAAGAAATACAAGAAAATCATTGACATCACTGAAGTGGCCACATACAGGAGGGTATTGCAGAGTGTCAGAACACAGTCCAAGCCCAACCTTGGTGTTTCTCAAATAATGGAAGGAGGGCACAGAGGAAGAAGGGAGAAAAGAAGGGGAGGAAGAACTGGGGAGGGAGGGATAGACAGATGGAGGGTAAGCTCTAGTCTAAGATTTGTCCTGGTTTTACTGGACAGGGATATTTTCAGAATTAACACATATCAAAGCTAGAGAATAAATCTCAGTTATTGGATCTACACATCACACCTTCAGGCAGACCCCTGAATAAGTCAGTAACTTCCTCCTGGCAATTAAAACAAGCTGTTTACCCAGGTTATTGTATACTCTGGAATATAGTAACTGTCCAAAAGAATGTCACTGTCACTAAGGATGGGCACAGTGTGTGCTGAGTAACTAGGGTATAGTATTAGAAGCTCTGCAGCCAGTCGCCAACTGAGCCTGAAATGAGGAGACAGGCAAGAATAAGGGTCTGACTGCCAAAGGGAAGCCATTCCTCAACTAGGAGAGGGGATGACGATTCTCACAGCATATAGGAACCACCCATGAGGCAAACAGTTACTAAATACTATAAAAGTATGGGCCATCACACAGAAGAGCTACCCCATGATTTCAGCTAGTCAGCTAACTCCTTTGTAGCTAGGTGGGACATTTTACTTTCCACTATAGAACACACATACACACTCCACTGGAGTTCTGAAGACTCGTGTGCAACAGAGTTCTAAACCCCTACAAAGAAGGTTCATACACAGTTTTTAAAAGATGCAAAACTTGGGCTGGAGAGATAGCTCAGCCGTTAAAGGCTAGGCTCACACCATAAATATAAAGATGCAAAACTATACCACATTCCATTTTAAGACATTTATTTAGAGTCTTTATGCTTCAAATGGGATAATTAAAAAGTAGACACCATAAAGCTCCACAAGGACATAAGGATTAAGTTCCAAGGGGCCAAGAGTGGCTATGTCTCCAGCAACAATGACAAAGCTATTTTTAAACAATTAAAATAACAGGAAGTAATGAACTTCTCAAGTTGAGACATAATTGTTTTCTTCTGTGTAAATCACCCAGTATCTTGACAGAAAGCCTTCCTATAGTAAAAGCTCAGAGGAAACAATAACTCTCTCATGTGGTATTTTTGATCTTACAGCAGATGACAAATGGGACCTTGGGTCTTTGACCCTGACTGTTTCAGTTCTGTCCATTCTGTTACCTGTGTTAGGAAAGGATGAAGCTATGAAGGTCTCCTTAAAATGCAAGGTAAAATAATACTTAACTATCCCTGTCCCCTGTCCCCTGCGTTCTCAAAGAACAGGTGCCTAAGCTCATTTTATCTGTGGAAATCATTTTGTTTCTTCCTAACCTTGATTTAGTAATTAATGTGGCCTTGTACTCCATAGTCAGAGCAGTATACCAAACTCACTTAATAACCGTAACGGAATGCCTAAGAATGATACATGTTGTTCAGGAAAAACTCAGAGATAAAAATAAAAGATTCCTGACATACTAGCTGGACTTTTATAGGATGTGATGGATTAAAAGTACCTTGTTGCCTTCCCACGAGCTTGGGCATGGGGGAGTTTTACCTGTAGATAAATATTCAGCTCCTCCATATAATAACAGGCACTTCTGTAACTGTTCAATCAAAATTACCCAAATAAAGACAGACACTCAAGGACTGATGTTATAACAATGAACGAAGAAATAATATTTTCCCTCACACACATCACATTGTGTTTGGGGAAACAGACTCAAAGAAATGAGCAATGTGTATAGAACACTAGATTGTGATAAGCCCTATGATAAAAAATAAGACAAAAAATTCATCAAGAGTGTGGCTGTCAGCTGCAGCATCCAGAAAAGTGAACCCTGGTCCTCTCCTGGAAAGCACAACAGTGTTGAGCCTGTTAGCAGAGGCCTGGGCAAGCTGGTCCTCAGAGTGTGAGCAACACCTCTCGTCTGCCAGGCGGTGGTGAGGGCATGAGAAAGATGCCCTCCCCCTTGTCCCTACCACCTGTGGTGGGAGAGGAAGCTGATGCTCCCTGCACCTAGGCAGCACAGTAGAGCTGACCCTATTGACAGGAGCCTGGGGGTGTTTGGAACCCTCCCTGAGAATATAAGCATGGGAGATATGGCCCTGCCCCCATCTGTCATATGTTGGTGTGGGTGGGGAAGAGAGGACAGCCCTCTCCACCTCTCACTGCCTGAGGCAGGTGGGAGAGCTGGCCCTGGGGTCATAAGAGTGGAGAATTATTATTCCTGTCCTCACCAGCTGCAACACTCAGGAGAGCGACACCTCACCTGTGCCACAGTAGAGCTGGCCCCAGGTGTAGGTGTGGGAAAGCCAATGCTGAGGTTGGGAAAGCAGTTGCTCATCATTGCAAAGGCTGGACAAGCTGGGGCAATGGTAGAGAGCTCACCCTGGTGGTGAAGACAGGGAGAGCTGGTGAGCTCACCAATCCTGCAACTACCCAGGCCCGGAACCAGGGCTATGAGTTAGTTGGCTCACCCCAGCATCCACCCCATCTGTGATCTGCTGGAGCATGTGAAGGTGCTGGTTCTGCAGACCCAAAACTGCAGGATCTGCACGACACAGGGCAGCAGCAGGATATCCAAGAAGAGTCCCAGTGAGGGTCCAGCATTGATAGCGTAGTAGAAACCAGAGGCCTCAAACCAGACCAATGACTCTCTGCAATGAACACTTGCAAGTAAGGATAGGTGGATGAAAGGAGTTACTGTGTGACTCTGTGTCACATGACAAGATTTCCCCTTTTTTCCTCTCTTTTTTTTCTCCTAAATTTTATTTTATTTTATTTTGGGGAAAGGTTGCAAGGGCAGAGGGTAGATATGAAGGGATGGAAAATGAGTGGGATTGAGATGTGTGATGTGAAAGACACAAAGAATAAAGAGGCCTCCACGTTTGCAACGTTTGTCTGTTCAGTTTCTTTAGACTGTGGTACCAGAGCCCTGACTGCTATCCCTGGCCACTAGGAAGCACCCTCATCTGGTCTTTCATGTGGCCATTATTACTACACTTCAATTTTACACTCATTGTTGAATTCCATTTTCTGAGGTGCACACACTTTCCAAAATTCTATATATAAACTAGGGAAGTGACGAGAGTTTAAACAATTAGCTCATCCAACACCACTCCCTTCTGAAGGGGTAGAGTTGGGACTCAAGGTCAGGGCACTGAGGCCTGAAAGTTATGTCCTTACTACAGCAAGAGTGCCATTAGCATGTCACCACAGCTGAAGGTCTCAGAACATGAGCTGCAGGAGTCAGGATGAAGCTGAAAGATACCACACGAGGCAGGGCAGAGGAGTGGAGTTGTTCTACCCAACCTGCTCTGTGCCGTTAAGGAATCCTACCTCCATTCACGGTGCCGCTCAGTAATTGCAGTGTAAACATACTTCATGAGACATCAATTGTAATAATTAAGTCCAATTATCTTCTGCTCCAAACACCAACATTAGACCTTTTAGATGTGATTGCGTTAGACTCCATCTCCTAGAAAGTGTGGTGCAAATTCCAGGATTTAGCTCTAATGCTATCATATGATCTCTTCCCAACTCCTTAGTTCCAGTGAGAATTAATTAATTTCTTCCTTTCATTCTTAATCCGATTGCCAGACTAGTAAGGGTTTGAAGAAAGTATATCTCTCTTAGTTATGAATATTTACAAGGTAAAGCCAATGCTTTTCCTGTTTGCATACTTCATATTTTATTCAATTACACTCTAAGGTGTAATTGGCCAGATAATGGTGCGTGGTTCACTTACATCTCTAAAGAAGGCTAAGAATTAAAGATTCTTAATATATTGATCTTTTAAAAATCATAAGAAACCTAGCAGTCTTGTACCTCGTAGGAGTTGTACAAATGCATAGTCATGAAAATACATTATAAAATTCCTATATTAATGTTATAGTCTTAGCATTGCATGTTTTTAAATGCAATTATCCTTAGTGTTTAGCTGTAGATCAAGAGACGAGTGCCGTTGAAAGAGATAGTCTGTTCTACTCTGGGAAAGGTCCAGGTGATGGGACTTGAGCGCCACACAGGGGTCAACAAGGCAGTCTAAAGGCAAAGAGTGTAGGATGGAGGCAGAAACAGAAATATAACCTAGAACTTTCTGAAGATTTCCACATAAACACAGGTTAGGACAGGGTAAGCCAGTTCAGAATTGCTTGCTGGTATGAACAGCTGTGGGCTCTGAGGCCTTGGGTTTTATGATACCCGGCTGGGAACAATAAGTTTGGTACCCAGGATGGTCTGGAGTAAAAGGTCCTGGATTCATTTGTTCATATGTGAAAGACCTGATTTAGGGCAAGCCCCTTCTTATCCTTAGAGACTAGAAGATGAAGCATTCAAATACAGAAAAACAGTAAAATTAAATAGATTAATTGGTTAGTAACAGGGATTGATTTACATTTTAGCAATTTGCCAGTTTTCCTCCCAGTAACACACTGAACAATTCACCCTGCTTCCCTGGTCCCTCACCATGGCGTTTGTGTCTGATCGCCCCTTGAGTACTAGTCTTGATACTCAGGGTCCAACAAACAACAAGCATCTCAGAAGACATTTCATACCCATAAAGGCTCTCCAGTGAGAAAAAAATCTTTGAGGGGAAACTATTTACCTGAACAAAAGATGCTCACAGTTAGTAAAACTTGTTCCTACAAGTTTTTGTATGAAAATTTAAAATGACAAAATAAATAATGGAAAATTTCCTTAAGGGCATCAACTCTTCATTGACTCCAACAGTATGCTAGCAATTAGTTTGTCGAATGTACGTGTCTTAGTGCCAATGTAAGAATCCATTATCTATTTAAATTTACTGAACACTAGACAAGGTCTAAATCGCTCCAGGTCTTATCCTTCCTCCTGTCTTTGCCTGAGATTTAGAACATGGAACTTTGTTTCTATAAGTCTACATGCTCAGAGTAGCAGCTGTGATGCCAACAGGGAATGGACCCAGAGGAGACGGCTCAGGGAGAAACTGCTTGTCATACATGCATGGCCTGAGTTTGGATCCCTAGGATCCATGTACGAATCCAGGAGTGGCAACATGCTGCAATCCCAACACTGCATGTTAGAGACAAGAATAATCCCAGGCCTTCATGATCAGCTGTCTAGACAACTGCTGATCTCTGTGTTCAGTGAGAGATCAAAATGAGGACAGAAAGTTTAAGAACGGCAAGAAAAACATGAGACATGGACCTCTGGCCTCTACATGCCCACACAGAGGCGTCTATAGCTCTATGTTCAAAGGCTACGTCTAGACACACACATACACACACATAGATAGAGACATTCAGACAGATAGAGAAACAGAGAGGGGATAGTTAACATGAAAAATGGGGAGGAAAAAAAGCATGAATATGAACATACACTTCATAACTGACTGTTGACTTTATTTCAGGGTTAAAGAGAACTGACATCACTTGCAGAATTTCCCTTCTCAGAGGATTTTGAAAAACCACATGCCCGCTACAGAACATATTCCATTAGTTGCTCAAGAGGAGCCGGAGGTGTTAAGAAAGAACAATAATAAATTGGAGAAGGCTCTTCTGAGAACTCATCAGAACAGCTGACTAAAACCACTAAGTCAGCCACCATCATACTCAGCAGAAATTGTGTCATGTAGCATGCATGAGAGTGAGAAGCATCATTAAAGGGGATGCTTGGCTCTAAAATAAAATGCCAACTGACCAGTACAAAAGTATCTCCTCAGCAAAACCACTGCAGGACTTCTTCTTGAACTGGGGCTGATCCACAAGTCACAGTCAGGAGTGTACAGGATTTATGGTTGGTGAGGTGGAAAGAGATGATACAAGTGATCCCAAGAGAGCAAGGACACATTCCTGTGGCTGAGCCCACACCCTCGAGGGGCCAATTACTAAGGACATAGACGGATAAAAACATGGGATGGCCGAAGTGGTGCACAGTGCTTAGGAAGCTTTCCTTGGGAGATGAGGCACAGGGAGAGTAGATTTTAGGAAAAGGAATAAAAAAAACCCCACAGTTTGTGTTCTCTGCCATTATCACTTATTCCTGTTAAAGGCAAAGTTCCAGGTATCTCTTGGATCTGGATTCACTCTAAACAGTAGAAAAGCAATCAGAAGCCAACTCTTAAAAGTTATCTCCTATTCTTCATCAAGGAGGGAAGAACCTTAGGCACTGAGATCAAGTGCAACACCAGGGCACATCACACGTGCCATTTTTATTTAGACAGTATGCAGTCATGACACTTTCATGTCTACTAACAAGTAAAAAGTTGAAGCTAAAGAAAAATGAACCTAAAACTTTATGGTTTAAATGTGAACACCAGAAGGACAAAAAAATGTTGGAAATGCATTCCTAAAAATGAAAGCTGAGCCAAAGAAATTCTATAGAATTTTATATTCTAATGATTTTTAACTTGCTTAAAAGCTGTCAAAATTGAAAAAGTTAGAAATTCTAGTGGTAATTAGAAGGAGAACAATTTGTTATATGGAATATATAGTTTAAAAGTTCATGAATTCCTGAAAGCAAATCATTAAGACTGAGACAAGGTATTTTTTAGTTTTTCTGTTGCATGTCATATTCTTCCTAGCACTTCTGTAAACAGAGATTGCACTTTGGTTTCCCAGCCACTCAGACCTGAATAACCAACCAAAATCTATATTAATTACAATACTGTTTGGCCATTGGCTCAAGTGCATTCCTAGCTCCCTCTTACATCTTAAATTAACCCATTTCTATTAATCTATTTATCACCACAAGGCTGTGGCTTACTGGTAAGGTTCCAGCATCTTTCTCCTATGGCAGCTACATTGTATCTCTCCACTTCACCTTATTTTCTCCCTGCATTCAGTTTAGTTTTCCTGGCTAGCTCTACTCTTCCCTACCATAGGTCAAATTAGAATCTTTATTAACCAATGGTAATAAAACATATTAACATCATACAGAGGGAAATCCCACATCTCCCTGCCTTATAAATTTCTGTACTATCACTGAGAAGAGAAATTATGACCAAGGAAACTTATAAAAGAATGCATTAAACTGGAAGCTTCCCTGTAGTTTTAGAGGGTAGGTCCATGGCAGGTAGGCATGGCATTAAAACAGTAGCTAAGACCTTACATCCTGATTCACAGTCAGGAGGCAGAGAGAGACTGAGAGAGTTAGATCAGGTCTCCCATGGACTTTTAAAATCTCAAAGTCCATCCCCACTGATATACCTCCTCAACAAGGCCATGCCTACTAATCCTTCCCAAACAGTTCCACTAACTAGAGATGAAACATTCAAACATATGAACCTAAGGGGGCCATTCTTATTCAAACCACGGTGAGCACTGTATAATACTGAATGGAAGGGGAGCTCACTATTTGTGAGATAGCCTCTTATCTTTTAAAGTTAAATGAGATGGCTAACCAGCACAGGCAAAACACCACTTGCATAATTGCATTCAAGTGCAATGTCAAATGATTTAGAAGAACTCACTCAAAGAAACAAAAATCAGTAGTTTCCACAGGGGGAAGGTTCCTGCTGAGTGTGGACAGGGGAAGAATTAAAAACTGCAGGTCAAAGAAATGTTTCCATGGGGGAAGAACCCAGTGTTGATTCACAGGTGTCCACAGCCAAACACATTATGATGTTAGTTCCAGAGAAGAACAAACGCACCCTTGAGAGGCATAAATGAGAAGGGACCTGTTACAGAGAAGCCTCTTTGGCTCTTCATTTGTAATTGCTAGTTAAAAGAGAAAAAAAAGCTAACGACTTTACGAGCATTATATTTTAATTTCCTGCAACTTGGTTGATGATGGATGGTTGGATGAAAAGGAAAAATACCAAATGGTTTTTGGTTTAGCTCGGCTAGAAGATCTTCTTGACAAGAAGTGCTTTACATGGGGCAAAATACACTGCGAGCCCAGCGCAGGGAGCAATCGTCATTAAAGCTGCAGAACCTTGCAGGTGCCTAGAGCTATAAACATTTGCCTAATTGAAGCACAGAATCACAGTCCCACACTGAAAGAAAACACTAAATAAATACTTGATGAGAAAATTGGAATTACATGCTAATTTGTCAAAAATCATTTGTACTAGGTAACTTTCTATGTACTCCAACACAATCTGGGAACGCCCCAAGGCAAATACCTTCCCCGTGTGGAATCTCTAATTAAGCTGACAGATAATCAAAGATGTGTACTAGAAGGGAGAAGGTTAGAGAAGAATCCAGATGATTGTCAGACAGTGGGGAAAGTGAGGGGAAACACAGATGGACCGGTGACGAGACACGTGCCTGAATGTCCCCACAGGCTGCCTGGGAATGCCGCATGCACACACACACACACACACACACACACACACACACAC
>NC_022027.1:52674059-52679633 GCF_000317375.1 Microtus ochrogaster | reverse complement strand
CACACACACACACACACACACACACACACACACACTCACATCTGAAAGACCAGGCTTCTGTCACTAGGATTTGAAAACAGTAGGTACAGACAGCAATGTGTTCTCCTGATTTTTCTCCTGCCTATATAAAGCTGAAAATGGTATCTGTTGAGACAAAACTGAAATGAGCCTAATAGTCTAACTAAATGATACTATTCCCAGGGTAATTAGTAACTTAGAACATCTGTTATGTAACTGGGTGAAGTGAAATCTAATTGTTTCTCTCGATAGTCCAAAACACTTACAAACGTGCACGTGATGCCTTCCTGCGGTGAAAGAACAAATACATAAGGTAGCTGCAAATGCAAAGCCAAATGGAGCATGGAGCAGTGAGGGCTTTATAAAACACTGCTCTTGGGCATTGATTTGTTATTAATGCAGTCCTGGCTGCTCAACTGTCTACCTGTTAGCAGAACATTGGATCCTAAATCCCACTGTATATATGGAGTAAATGACTTACCACACAGTGAGGTCATGAGGACATTTTCACTTTATATTTCCTCTAAAATTGCATGCATCCTACCTTAGGTTTTGTTCCAATGCAGAATCTAGCAAAATACAGCTCTGAGACCTTGGCTCAAAAAAAAATGGCCCCTGTCTCAATGTTTTTATTTAGTGATCACGTTTCTGGTTCTCCAGTCATATCCTATGGCATATACTGTAGAAGAAAAAAAATTTCTGTATAGGAGGTCAAACTATGAGTAGCAGAGACTGTCTGTCACTATGTGGTTTATATTTCTTTTAATTGTACTGTGTATAGCACTGTATAAGAGGTCAGAGGACAGACACCAAGAAACAACAAATACCTATTAACTGTGAGCGGGTGGAGCTAAGGAAAGAGTGGGGGAGAAAAGCCAAAGAAACAGGTATGGGGTCAGAGTACACAAAAACATAATACAAATGACTGCAAAAGAGAGAAGGAAAAATCAAAACATGTAAAGTTCAATGAGTTAAAAAAATGATGTATATAGAAATAAAAGAAACACAAATTATTGAAGTAAGACATCAAAGCCAGGCATGGTGCTGCACAGTTGTAATCTCGACATTTAGAAGGCTGAGGCAGGAAGGCATCCATGAATTCAAAGCCAGAGTAGGCTACATAAGACCATATATGTGTGTATGTGTGTTTATACACACATATATACAAATACACACATATGTATGTATATATACATATGTGTATATATATATATATATATATATATATATATATATTTAAAATTCTGAAACAAAGGAAAAACTAGATCTATGGCTATGAAGAGTCCAGGCTATCTCAGCACCATTTCACATCGTGACACTTTGCAGTTATAATACAGGCATCTTTATGGCACATTGAGAGTAGAAATGTCTTACTAGCCTAGCTTAGAGACATCGTATACTGAGCATGGCTTTTTTTTCATTGTGACTGAGCCTGCTCAGACTTGAGTTCACTGCCACTGCCCAGCTTTGCAAGAGAGCATTATAGCCTACATTGCCAGCCTGGAAGAGTTCAAATTTCAAAGTAAATGTTTTGAAGTCTTATTTTTTTATAAAATCAGGAAATTGAAAATTCAACCTATAAGTCAAATAGTGTCTACATGTGACTGATGAGGAAAATCCTCTTCAGGCAGTCAGGCAGCCAGAGCAAGCCACTTCCGGGGACTCCAAATCAGTCTGACCATACTCTTCATCACAACAATCAATACTGAAAGACAGCCAGAAAAAGTGACAAGAACTCCAAAGGCCTGAAATGGATAGAAAAGCCTTCCAAAACCCAAACTGATGTATGACAGACAGATTATTATCTATGAATAAATGAAACCAAAGGGTGTTGCCACGGGTTCATCTTGAAGAAGCAACTGAGGGGTGATTTCTTCCTGAAATAAAGAAGAAGAAGCTGGGTGGTGGTGGCACACACCTTTAATGCCAGCACTCGGAAGGCAGAAGTAGGCAGATCTCTGCGAGTTTGAGGCCAGCATGGTCTACAGAGTGAGTTCCAGTGTAGCCAGGGCTGTTACAGAAGTCAAAATGAATCTATTTGACCATGTGGGGGCCTCCTGACACATTTGTTGCTGGACCACAGGATAGAATAGTCCAGGAGGGGGGCAGAAAGTTGAGGATCCTTTCTCTTATAACTAGTTAGAAACTGCATAACGCAAAGATGATTGATTAGAGCCTCTCTTTAACCATCCATGAGGCCAGAGATGCCACTGGATACTGAACAATGCACAGAACACTCTTTCCCACACAGAGCAGGCTGGAGCCCAGATTGTCACTATTCTGAAGTTCTGCTCCTCAAATCAACAGAGGGTACAATTTGAGCAGAGTGGATCAGGAGTTGGAAATGTTTATCTGTGAGAATCAAACTGCAAATATTTTGAGTTTATGGGCTACATACAGATTGTGTTAGACATTCTTCTGTGCTTAAATTTACAACTCTCCAAAAATACATAAGCCATTATTAGCTCCTGGGCCTGACCAATGCCGGCATAGCACTGAATTATGAGACTGCACATTTGCTTTAGAATACAAACACAAGGCCATAGGCTCTTCACAACACAATAAATTCCTCCATAGTCATAAAATTAACTTTCAAAAATAATGACTACTTTGAGTGGGCTATGAACATCAGGAACAAAAGCAACAATAATGTGTCCGTTGTTATTGCTGATGTTTTATACTTCCCTATTGATGATGGAAGCCCCCAAACATTATGCAATGGAAATAAATTATTTATCATGAAGTTGTTAAGTAGAAGCTAGATAGACGATTAGATTTTCTCTGGATGCAGATGTAAATGAACATTGTTGAATAACTGTGTTCTGCCAATAAAATGCAGATGGGAATGAAGAGTGCTAATCTGGAGTCTATCTAACAGAAGCTTTACAGTTGACTCTCCCCTTTTTCTTGTAGAGCCAGCAGCATGCAAAGCACACAGAGGAGAGCTCTCAACTCTTGGGGGAGGAACTGAAGGTTATATTTATGGGCAAAATGAGTCTATCACCTGCTGTCATAAATTATTTTTTATTGTGCTGTCTGTCATGTTTATTGCACATCTTCTATGACTGCTTTCAAGTTAATACTAGAGCTAAGTGGTAAGAGCAAAGACCAGATAGAATTCACCCCATAGAAGCCTAGAGTCCTGCAACCCCTCCTGGATATATGTCCCCTAACCTATCATTCCAATCTAGGCTATAAACAAAACTGAATTGATAAACCACTGGAATTTGATGTTCACTTCTGTAGTTCACAATCATAAACGCATTAAGAAATAAAATAATGAGCAGTTATGTCCTGCCCAGCCCTGCAGCTGTTCGGTCCCAATGTGGCACACAGAAGCTTATATTAATTATAAATTGTTTTGCCTATTAGCCCAGGCTTATTATTAACTTGCTCTTACAAGTCAAATTAACCCATAATTCCTGTCTATATTTAGACATTTGGATTGGTACCTTTCTTCAGTACAGCTTTCTCATCTTACTTCCTCTGCATCTGGCTAGTGACTGTGTCTGTGTCTTTCCTCTTCCCAGGATTCTCTTAGTCTGGTTGCCCTGCCTAGGCTAGCTGTCCAGCTATTGGCCAATCAGTGTTTTATTAAACCAATACAAGTTACAAATCTTTACAGTATATAAGAGCATTATCCCAGCGCACAGTTAAAATTGATGAACTGCTGTATCCAAGAGAACTGAATACTAACAAAAGAATGAAATAGAATACACACACACACACACACATACACACACACGTATTTTGAGATTGTGTACCATAGAGACCAACTTCACCTAAACGTCATTATGCTGCTAAAAATAACCTTGACATTCTCACGCCCCTGCTTCTATCTTCCAAGTACTGAGATTACAGGTATAATCCAGCATGCTAGATTATACAGTGTCCATCACAGAAAACAGATTTTAAATAAAGCCTGTCACAACACTAGAGGATCATCGTTAAACAACAATCAAGTAGTTACCTCTAGTGGCATCTCATTTGTATTTTAATAAATAAATCTTGCCTGAAGATCAGAGAGTAAAATAGCCCCACTAGTCAGCCTTATAGACCAGGCAGTGGTAACACACCTTTAATGCCAGTAGCCACACTAGTTGCCATGGAAACTGGGTGTGTGTGCACGCTTTTAATCCCAGTGGTACACACCTTTAATTCCAGCCCTAGGGGAGATTATAAAACAGGTGGAGTCAGTTCTCAGTCTTAGTCTCATCCTGAGATTTCTGGAGGCAGGATTGCTCCACTTTTACTGAGGTCAAGGTAAGAGCAAGTGGCTAGCTGCTTTGCTTTTCAAATCTTCAGATTGAACCCCAATTTCTATGTCTGAGTTTTTATTTATTGTGCTTCATTTGATGTCCAACTTTTGGAGTACAAATTAATGAAAAAGCCATTTACATGAGGTTTTTAAGCCACTGGCACAGGCCAGAGCTGTACACAAACTTAGCCACTTGGGTTCAGGAGAAAGACTACCGATCCCAGCTCCCATCCACCCTAGCTTAGCTTCCATGTAAAGATGGAAAATACACAGAGAATATGGCTACTGCATGTGATTGTGTTGTCTTTGAATTGTTTGACTGCTGAGGAAGAATCAACAGCTGCTAAAAGACATTTGATTATAAATGCTTCTGGATTAATCCAACCTAAATATTTTGAAAATGCCTTGACTTAAAAATTTAAAGATATGTTACTTTGGAGAAGTTTTGCTTTTGTTTCCACAGGAAATGAGAGTCTGTGGATTCAATCTTGGTTAAGAAAAATAACTTTTGATAGACTGTGGAGTCATTCTTAGTTAAGAAAAATAAGGTTTGATCAAGGAAGACTCCCTGACAATGGGAACAGATGGCTCAGATGATTTGACATTTTAGAGCACCTCTGTTGCAGTTTCCTCTGAGTTCTACACCCAGAACAGCTTCAAGACTGCTGGCTGAGATGATCCAGACTCACAGAATACTCCAGTAAGGACTTGACCATAATCCTAAATATTCTTTGGGTCCCCAAAAAATTATCAGTACCCCCAGTCAGTAGGAAGTAGCCTAGAAAATAATGCCCACGTTTTCAAGTGATGGGGTGGGTGCTTTTTGGTCATGAAGTTGTTAAATGGATAATGGATGTTTCCCTTCGTTTAGGGTGTTGTTACAAGTTATTATGGATAATTGCCAAAAAAAAAAAAGCTAAACAAAGAAAATTAGATTCAAGGTTCTTATTTTGAAAAGAAAAAAAGGAGGGATATTGATATGATAGAATAAAAGGGTAGATTAAAGGGAGGATATCAATATGATAAAATGAAAAGGTAGATTATTGAATCTACTTTTATAAAACAACTACTAGTTTTAAATATTTTACATTGGATTGGACTTTTGTGTATTGTATAGAAATTTTGTATATTGATACAATTTTGAGATTAATTTTGTTAAAACATACTTTTTTCTCAGGTTCTCCCTCCTTCTGCTCCTCATTGGGACCTTGAGAGCTCAGTCCAGTGCTCCAGTGTGGGTCTCTGAAGTCGGGACCATGAGGGGTGCACCCACCCACTGAGACAGTGGAGCTGATCTA
>NC_022027.1:52651463-52673959 GCF_000317375.1 Microtus ochrogaster | reverse complement strand
ACCTCTGTTGCAGTTTCCTCTGAGTTCTACACCCAGAACAGCTTCAAGACTGCTGGCTAAGATGATCCAGACTCACAGAATACTCCAGTAAGGACTTGACCATAATCCTAAATATTCTTTGGGTCCCCAAAAGATTATCAGTACCCCCAGTCAGTAGGAAGTAGCCTAGAAAATGATGCCCACGTTTTCAAGGGATGGGGTGGGTGCTTTTTGGTCATGAAGTTGTTAAATGGATAATGGATGTTTGCCTTCATTTAGGGTGTTGGTTGCAAGTTATTATAGATAATTGCCAAAAAAAAGCTAAACAAAGGAAATTAGATTCAAGGTTCTTATTTTGAAAAGAAAAAATGGAGGGATATTGATATGATAGAATAAAAGGGTAGATTAAAGGGAGGATATAGATATGATAAAATGAAAAGGTAGATTATTAAATCTACTTTTATAAAACAACTACTAGTTTTAAATATTTTACATTGGATTTAACTTTTGTGTATTGTATAGAAATTTTGTATATTGATACAATTTTGAGATTAATTTTGTTAAAACATACTTTTTTATCTTGTCCAAGGTACTGTACCTACACAGTCCATTTAATAGCGCAATGAAATTTCTAGTCCTTGAAAATTATTATTGCCAACTGCTTAGGATAATTTGGAAATAGAAATTAATAGTTAATCACTTAGTATAATTGAATTTGTAGTCAACATTAGGTATGTTTTCAAGGTCAAACAAAGATATATTTTTGGTAGATAGGTCATCTTCAAACACTTCAGAGATCTATAGAATATGGCATTTAAGATGTTTTAATAACCTAGGTTCTTCTTTTTTATGACAATGAGACATGTCTGTTCTTGGCAGTGCCAATCTACTTCAGAGAAGATAATGGGCATCAAAGAAACTCCACATGGAGTTTACATTTTTTGTGGCAAAAGTAAGCCACTGGGCAAGAAAATGCCCCTCCTTCAACTGCTGACAGTATTCTGTCCTAATTAGATAAGCAGAATACAAAATACCCTGCTTTTACAGAAAAGTCTGTTGGTTATGCTAGACCTATAGGCTGAAGATGGATGTTCTGACTTTGCAGAGGAACTTTGGGTGACTTTCTAGGTAGCCAGCTGTTTCTGTCATTACTCACATTTTTGGAAGTTGCTTACTTGCCCTTCCTGCTTACTCAGTTAATGTTATTTTCTTCTTGGGTCTCTGAGGGAGTTGAAGACTAGATAGTTATAGTTATAGTTTTCCTTGTTTACTGGATGCAGAAAGCAAGTTATGATAGAAAGTAAATTAGGTACAAGACTTAAGACTCACCAAGATAGGAGAGATATGAAGTATTTTGTATGAATTTTTCAAATACAAATGAACTATACATTGTTGATTTATTTATTGTCTATATATAGTGTGTACTTATTGTATATATTTTTCTTAGTTATAGCCTTCTTTTTTATTTTAGAAAAAGAGGGGAAAAATAGTAGCATTTCATTTGTATTTTAATAAATAAAGTTTGCCTGAAGATCTGAAAGTAAAACAGCCCCACTGGTCAGCCTTACAGACAAAGAAGTGGTAATATATGCTTTTAATTCCAGTAGCCACACTAGATGCCATAGAAACTGGGTAGAGAGCATTATAAAATGGAAGGAGACAGCTCTCACTCTCAGTCTCATTCTGAGATTCCTGGAGGCAGGATTGCCATTTTGGACTGAGATAAGAGCCAGTGATTGACTGCTTTTAGAATCTTCAGGTTGAAACTCAATTTCTGACTCTGAGTTTTTATTAATTATGCTTCAGTTACCTTCTCAGTGGCTGGCACTTGTGGACTGAGACTCCAGGCAGGACCTTGTAGAGAACATTCTGAAACCTTTCTGTAGATCCTTACCTATTTCAGCACATTCAGAACTTCTACAGCAAGCCCAGAAGAGGCAGCAGTAGAGTCTTTCAATATGATGTGAGGAAAATAGGTAGTCAAAAGGTACCTGTGTCATCAACAGAGAAAATAGGTAGTCAAAAGCTACCTGTGTCATCAACAGAGAATGCACACATGAAAAGTCACAGCTCATGAAAGCAAAGGAAATTATGACATCATTGAGGGAATAAAGCAGAACAATGAAGAGTTACTAATTATGTGACAAACAACTCAAAATATTAGTCTCAAAAGATGTCTGGTGAACTCTAAGAAAAACAAGATACAAAACTAGACAACCTCAGAAGAATGACAGATGATTGAGAACTTCAGTAAGGATCAGACATCACACAAAAGAACCATTTGTAAACCTGTATGGATTACAAGTACTCTAAATGTATCTCTCAATATGAATATACATACATACACTTTTGAAATGTATCTGTAAATCTATAAATAAATATATATAGGCATATTTAACATTTAAGTATATCTATCAGACAAGCACACGTAGCTTGTCTGAGGATAAAGTTAATATAAATGCATAAATATATAAAACATTTTTGCTTTCTATTTGTTGGTTATATATGTAACTATCAAGTCTTATATCTTATGATATTTTGGAAAACGTCTTTCAACAAGGCATATTAAGAACTTTTGGTAAAATGGGCTTGATAAAAATGGACACACAGAAATTAATAAGAATGCTTACTTGGTATCTTCTGTAATGTCCATTTTCTAAGCTTCATAACTGACACAAAGTCATGAGCAATAATAAAATTATAGGAAGTGATGTTGGGAGATTTCCAACACAAGAAATGTCAGAAACAGGATAAACAGGAGTCATAATAAAAATTATGTAGTGGTCAGATATTTCAAAAAAATTAAATAAATCTATAATTGAATATTTCGTTAGCACTATATAGAGAAGTTTCCTAACAGCCCATCAGCCCCTCTGATCACAATGCTGATGACCTGGCAATGCAGGGAAACTGCAGAGGCAGAGGCCTAATCCTTTGTTATGAATACACTCTCAGCTGCCGGTTAGATCGCTGCATGTCTTTGGTGTTTAGTCTGAAAATGAGATGACGAACCCAATGAGGCAGATAATACATGAAGGTTTCTCGGGTTGTAAAAGGACCCACGCAAGCTTATAAAATGGCATTTCTCCAATGGCTTGTCTGTGTTCAGACATTTACTAAAACCTGCACCTTCAGCAGGGGGGACAGCACAGATCCACGAGGAAGCTCATGAGGGCAGAACTACCCAAGGGTCCTGCTTTATAGTACACAAGGTCACTGTTTCCTTAAGATAAATCATATAAACTTCTCAGAGACCACATACTTCTGTGGAATTACCCTCCCAGTGCTTACAAAACATTAAAAACAAATGACCATTATGATCCAAGCCTGTAATCCAGTCCTCAAGTGACAGAGGCAGGGACTGCTGCAAATTTGAAACTAGCTTGTGCTACAAAGTGAAGTGCAGGGAAGCTTGGGCTACTAAGATCCAGTCTAAAAATAAATAAATGAATACATAAGCAAAACGTACATATTTTGCCTAATAAAGCAGGTTTTCTGCACCAAACTTTTCCCTAATTCTTTGTGGGGAGGATTTGTAATCCATGTGAGAGGCTTTCTGACCACTGGCGTCCTCTCTAGGATCTTACATCTGCTCATTTCACTATCACAATGCAGTTAACACTTGGGCTTCGGAGAACAACAGAATAAACATTTCTCTTGCAAACATCCCCCAAATGAAGGTATAATATGGGGAAGTATCAAGCCACACATACATGGAAATGTTTAGCAGAATGTCTGGTAGGAAGTATTTAATAACTTTAAGATGTTAAATCATGTCTACTGTCCTGCAATGCAATATTCCACAGCAGCTAAAACTGATCAGCTATTCTCAATATAGCAACACAGATCATTCAAAATATGTTGCTGAGTAATAAACCTACAAAAGAAGTTAAAGACTGTGATGACCTTTGAACTTTCAAAACTTGAAAATAGTGTATATTGTCATAGAGAGAGGAAGCTGCATAACTACAAAAGCAGGCATGGGCATTATTGCAGCACCAACTCCAGGACAGTCGTTGAAACACAGGAGTTGGATGAGCCCCTTTACCGCTATCTTAGCATTTTATTTCTTTACGTAAATGGTATTTGAAAAAGTATATGAAGCATTACTAGGTAGCAGGTTCATGGTTATCCTTAATGTCAGCTTACTTTTCTCAATTTGAGTATTTCATCATTAAGGGAAGAACTCTATTTCATAGAAAGAAACAAAAAGCATGTGTCTCAGTACACTGCATCAGACCCGTTATTTCTCGGCTAAAAATCATAAGATTGCATCTGAACTATGAATGAACAATTAGAGAAGCTAGCTCACCCCCATGCTCACCTGACTATCCACTTAGGAAGCAGAACCACAATTATTTGCACCAGTTATTTTTAAAGGATCCTTTCCAGTACATGTCCCGAATGGCACCATCCCCCAAACTGAGAGAAAAGCACAAGCCAGACAGGGGCTTGTTCTTAAACATCGAAACGAAGAAAGAAATACGTGTGCCCTGCGGAGGCAGGCAAGGGCTGGGAGGCAAGTGAGCTGCTCCCACCCACGGTCTTCTGCTTCAGCCCATCAAGTCGCAGCAGGCACGTAGCGCCTATTCTCATCAGGTTGGTCAAGTCGCAGCAAGCAGGCAGGGTAGATTAGCATCGATGTTTGTGCTTGACTCAAAAGATCACCCTGGTCTCCAACAATAACCTGTGTCTCTCAGGTTTCCAGACTGTTTGGAGAGGAGACATTGCCTCAAGGGGAGGTCTGGTTTGTTCCATACAAGGTGAAGAAGTGGACTTAGGGGCCTTTCCTAATGAAAAGCTCAGAGAATGAGCTACTGATTGCATAATGTTAACTTAAAAACATCAAGATTTTTCAAAGAATTTTTTTCTGTTTATTTTTTGGGAGTAGGTTAAAAAAAACAAACACAAAAATAAAGACACAATTTACAGCTACCCTTTTTCTTTTTATAGATAATTACTGGAGATACAGTCACCCTTTATTATTATGTTTTATTACAATTTTATAATAACATTGCACTGTTTTATTATAATTGCAGAGTCTATTATTTACTCAGGATTAGGCAAATGCGGCCTGTGTATTAATTCATCCACACAGTACTTCTGACTGCTCTTTTTCTTTTTTGAAACATTTTAAGCATATTCCTACATTTTAGAGATTTCAACATAAGTATACACCAAGAGTAATCCCACGTCCAAATATTTACTAGCTCAGCTCTAACAGTAGCTATGGATGTAATTATAACCTGATTTATATCAGATTAAATAAACTACTTACTGTTCTTTTAAGATAAAGTCTATCACAACCCAATTTTTACTAATTACAGAAGTCATAATAAAAAAAATCATGTTTTGCTCATTTCTATGAAATTAGATCCAAATCCCCAAATAGAATTATTTTTTTCATTTCTAATTTTGCTTAGTATTGAACTCATGCTGTTCCATGAATATTGACTTTGGGGTGAATAAATTGATGCCTTCCTCTTTATTTCTCTTATATTAAAAAAAAACCCCACATCAGTAGCCCAGACGAATGCAATCCAAAATCCATACTTTTAACCAGAGTGCAGCTAAGCTCTGCAAGAGAAAGTGCAAGCACCACTAGAATTGAAGTATTGTGATACAGAGCTCACTCCCCCATAAAAACAGAGAGAGACATCAATGTACTGAGATCCCTGCCAAAAAAAAAAAAAAAACAACCCAGAGACAACACAATGACAGGCATCACAAAACAGAGCATCTTCCACCCCCAAAAAAGAAAAAAAGAACTTGACAGATACAGGGACAGACTCCTGGTACACAGGAATGGAAATCTGGGCAATTGCAGTAATCAGAAAACCTTTAAAGCTAGAAACACCTGTTGACTACAGTAGTAATGTGGGAGTCCCCGAGTCCCCTCTGTGTGGTGTGATTACCATTTTGAATAAAGAAACTGCTCTGGACCTATAGCAAGGCAGAGCTTAGGTAGGCAGGGAAAGCTAGGCTGAATGTTGGGGGGAAAAAAGGGTGGAGTCAGAGAGATGACATGGAGCTGCCACCAGAGGCAGGCATGCAGAAACTTAGCTGATAAGCCATTGTCATGTGGCGATATACAGATTAATGGGGATGGGTTAAATTAATATGTAAGAGTTAACCAATAAAAAGCTAGAGCTAATGGGCTAAGCAATGATTTAAATAACATAGTTTCTGTGTGATTATTTTGGGGCTAAGCAGCTGGAAACCAACAAGCCACTCCCTTCTCCAACACAGTAGTACTAACCACAAGCAAGACACATCTGCCCTAAGGAAACTGATGTCACCTTCATAGAACTGTCTCTGATATCCTTCCAACTCAGCTTCACTGAGTTTAGAGATTCTTCCTCTGGTCTATTGGTCGGTGACAGTGACACAAGTGCACTGGATAGCCCATACTCCTCTCTAAATCATGCATGTGCCACAGTGTGGTTTTCTATTGTCCCTTCAGTTTAATTTACCACAGCAATGCCCAATGCATCACTAGTCCAGAGCCCCATTAAGTTGAACTGGACTAGGTCTGTGCTTACGGTCTACTTGCACAGATAAACAGTGTTCATTAAATTGTCATGTACTCCAATGATTGTTGTACAGTTGTTAAAAGGCACACGGCTGTAAAGGTTCAAGTTGACAGCATTTAGATTGAGAGTACTTGCTATGAGATAATGCTCTTATACACTGTAAAGATTTGTCACTCATATTGGTTTAATAAAACACTGACTGATCAGAGGCCAGGCAGGAAGTTTAGGTGGGACAACAAGACTAGGAGAATTCTGGGAAGAGGAAAGGCAGAGATGCAGTCGCAAGTAAGATGCATAGGAAGCAAGATAAGAATGCCTTGCTAAGGAAAAGGTACTAAGCCAAGTGGCTAAGCATAGATAAGAATGATGGTATAATTTAAGTTATAAGAGCTAATTCATAATAAGCCTGAGCAATAGGCCAAATAGTTTATAACTAATACAAGCCTCTGTGTGGTTTATTTGGGACTGAACTTCTGCAGGATCAGGTAGGACAGAAACTTCTGTCTACAATTCCCATAAAGCTAAGCAGTGACCCCTTATTTAAGTTATAACAGGAGCAAATGGATGTGGGATTCCACTCTGTGTGCTATGAATATGTTTTGTTACCACTGGTTAATAATGAAGCTACTTTAGCCTATGACTGGAAAGTCAGAATATAAGAAGGTAGGAAAACTAAACTGAGTGCAGCGGGAATGAAGGTGGACTCAGGTAGACGCCATGTAGCTGCTGAAAGAGAAAGGGACCAGAAACTTACCAGTAAATCACAGCCTCGTGACAATACACAGATGAACAGAAATGGATTAATTTAAGATATATTAGGAAAATGCCCATACCACTGGCAAACAGTGTTGTAATTAGTACAGTTTCTGCGTGATTATTCAGGTCTGGGTGGCCTAGAAATGGAAAAGCAGCCTCCAATTACAGCAAATCTGTCATCTTCTCCACAAAGGAAAAGCATCAAGTCTCTCATCTTCCACTGAGGTAATAGAACCAGCAAAGAGTGTTAAAAAAAAAAAAAACACTGAATAATTCATGGCAGAAAAGAAGTAAAAACGTTCCTAGGACAAAGTAAGGGCATTTTAAAGGAAGACAAGGTCGTCTTAGCCATCACTAATGACAAAGTTGGAGCATCTGCAGAATGTGACAAAATTCAGTCCTGAACAAATACAGACTCCTGTTCCAGGACAGTGGGGTGTTGAAATAGGAGCAGAGCTGCGGGCTATGTTTTTGCCGCCCCGGCTCACAGCCGCCTGGCTAGCTTATGTCCTGAAATAATTACATGGAAACTGTATTTTTTTGAACATTGTCTGTTCCATTAGTTTTAGCCTCTTATTGGCTAGCTCTTACATATTGATCTAACCCATTTGTAATAATCTATGTAGCCCACAAAGTGGCTTACCAGGGAAGATCTTAACCTGCATCTGTCTGGAGTGGGAGAATCATGGTGATTGTCTGACTCAGTTTCTTTCTCCCAGCATTCTGTTCTGCCTACTCCACCCACCTAAGGGATTACCTATCAAAATGGGCCAAGGCAGTTTCTTTATTAGCCAATGACCTTCCTCCATCATTTCCCCTTTTTCTGTTTAAACAAAAAGAGGAAGGCTTTAACTTTAACATAGTAAGATTACATATAACAAAACAGTTATCAAGCAAGAATTACAGTTATAATATTTATATCTACTTTATCTTTATCATAATAATGGAAAACTATAACTATTCATTTTTTAACTCCATTAAAGACTCCAGAAGGATATAATATTACCTAAGTAAACAAGAAGTCCAAAACTCTAGAAATGACAGAGACATCTCGCTCCCTGGACAGTCACCCAAAGTTTCTCTGTATTGTTGGGGCATCCATCTTTATCCTTTAGGCCCATAATTTCCAGCAGACATTATCAAGAAGCAGGAAATTTCAAAGATGGTTTAGTCACTTTTTGCTGTGTCCTGTAGAATGTCTCATAGACTTTTTTATAGGTCAGGAACCCCGAAAGACCATCTCACCTTTTGGCAAGTTTAGCAGTCCTCTTTCTGCGGGTTCTTTGTGTCCAGTTTGTGTAGTTTTTTGACCAAATGGCTATCAAACTCCATAAGGAGCCTCTTTGATGTCCATCCTCCTCTTGAAGTAGCTGGTGCTGCCAGGAGCAGACATGTCTCATTGTCATGAAAAGTCCTAAGTTCTTAAATTATTTTAAATGCCATGTTCTGTAGTCTTTGAAAGATATGAAGAATGCCTATCTAATTGAAATATATCTATACTATATCTAGAAAATCCAACAAACATGACTACAAGCTTGACTATTATTGATGATTATCTATTAAGAACCTATATTTCTTAATTATACATTACATTTTTAAATGAATTACATTACCTTAATCAAGATCAGAAATACATATACATATAACAAAATTGACCTTAAAATCCACACCAATGCAAATTATTCATATCTAATCATATCCCCCTTTAAATGTAAAAGAACATTTATAAACAATATTTAGTAACATAGTTTTAGCCTCTTATTGGCTAGCTCTTACATATTGATCTAACCTATTTGTAATAATCTGTGTTGCTCACGAGGTGGCTTACCAGGGAAGATCTTAACCTGCATCTGTCTGGAGTGGGAGAATCATGGCGATTGTCTGACTCAGCTTCTTTCTCCCAGCATTCTGTTCTGCCTACTCCACCCACCTAAGGGATCGCCTTTCAAAATGGGCCAAGGGAGTTTTTAGCCAATGACCTTCCTCCATCAGTGGGGTAAACAGAACAGACTTGACAAGGCAGTGTAGAGAGGCCAATCAGCACAGTGCAGCCTCCTGCTCCCTGATGATAGTGTCCACAGGCTCCTTCCTGGTGACAGTGTCCATGAAGAGAGCTCAGCCAACAGCAGCACTCAGTGGACCAGTTGTGGGTCTAATTTACTGGCACAAAATAGGGACTACAGAACCTGAATGTCAGGATTTGGACTCAGCCAATCATATCATTCTGGCATATATATTTGATTTCATCACCATATCAATTCTTGCGGTAGGTAATATTTTTATTCTTCTTTAGCAATGGGGAAGCTGAATGACAGAAAAGTTGACTGCTGAGTTGAAGGTCACACATGTGGCACATGGAGAGCCAGGGTTTAAACCTAGATGGACCAGTTGCAGGGTCCATCTCTCGACACAAATAGATTCACATTGGAGAACACGTACTGAGCACTGTCTAACCAAAGGGACTATGTGAAGCTTAGACTCAGAGAGGTGACCTCTATGCAGACCATGAGCACAGGCATGAGATGAGGCTGCATGGGCCTCAGTGTGCTGCACACAGGAAGGAGTGTCAGCACAAACCGGCTAGCTAATATCCCTAACCCTAGCTAACATTCAGTCTGTCTCTGGCCTTCCTAAAAGGTCCATATAGAACATGTACTATTTATGTCCTATAAGTGCCACATATTTCCGCATCTTCTGTTCCTCCCCATTATGTTTCCCTTCTCTCCTCTCCTTTTCACTTGTGTTTTCTTCATTTTTAATCTTATTAGCATTTTCAAGCATCACCAGAAAAAGGTATTTTTGTTCATTTTCCCAATGAAATATCATCTGTCACTCACAAAGGATCTTAAACAGAAAAAGCCTTGACTTGTTGAGAGATTCCCATTCCAGCCTGGCATGACCCCCATCTCTCCTACACTTTGTGGCTTCCTTTCTGGAACTGCAGGCAGACAGTTAGATGCTCTTGCATGCACAGCAGCTCGAGAGACTTTGCTTGGCCTGAGGCCAGCCGTGTCCCCATGCTCTTTCATATTCCATCTCACCAAAGCCCATTGACACCTGAGGACAAAGGACCAACCCCCAAGGAACCTGACCTGGTATATGCAGCACCTGGGCCATGCAAAATATGAAAACTATCGCTTTCATACTTTCATGGTCATTCCTTATAATTTAAAATCCATCCCAAGGTGTCTTTGATATCTGTGAGTATTAAAATATCCACAGAGGAAAGTCTAGAAGACAAGGAAACAGACTGGGTTTATTGCTGAGGTTAGGGAAGTGTGTAGATAGGATTGCAGTGTGGCATTTTGTGAGCTGGTACCAGTAGACTGCTTGACTATGTCTCTTGTTATCACCAAATTACAATTTTGTGCAGAATCACATTGCTAAAAGCAAAAGCACACGAAGGGGCTTGGCTGTGGAAGTGCCACTCACTATGGGGGAATGTTTATATCTAGAGGGAGAATGCTCTCCAACAGAGAAAAGGAAACCCCAGCCCTTGTCTTACCAAAGGCAAATTTTCCAGAGAACTATAAGCATCCTTCCACTTTTGCAAAAGGCACCCACCCCTTCAGTATGCTTCTAACAGTCCAATGAAGGGGCAAAGTGGTGACTATGGCTGCTTTTCACAATTGCCAAGTCTTTCCTGTCATGTGCCAGTCTGAATCTGACAATTCGTAATACAGTCCTTCTCTGCCTTGTGCCTCCTGTCTACCAGTCTGAGTTTTTACGCCACAACACTCACTTCACTCTGGCATGTTATCCATCCACACACACAACACAGTTTTTTTTTTCTACCTCTGGAAGAGATCCTTTGCTTCGTTCAGTGCTCTGTCTGGCTTGTGGCAGAGACTGCCAGATAACTTGTTCTCAGTCTTGGCTAACCGAATGAAGAACAAATGGATCATTAAACACAGAGACTCGGACTTGTTCACGTTCTCAAGCTCACTGGTGGTAGATTACAAACTCAAGCTTGGAAATTTCCACCTTCTGCTCCTTCTAGAAGACATGCTAACAGCCTCCTTGAGACCACAAGGCCAAAGGGAAAGTATTGCTTGCCACAGAACCAATACTGATGAACACTCTTGAACCCGACTCTCAGTAACTGAGAAAGCATCCCACTGCATGGTAGCTATGGTTTTCCACGTATCGGGAAGCCATTGAGAGTACTTCACCAGAGGAGGGGGTTTCCAAGGAGAATTAGAAAAAGTCAGCTGCTGTAAACACTAAAGATGGATGTTTGAAGGGATCCGTGGAGATTCATAAACACTTTGATGACTTCTCACTCCTCCAGCCCTCTCTACCCCTCTGACCTTTGTGAAATGAGGTTTTTTTTTCTTCTTGTGCTGAACTTGGTGCGTGATTTTGTAAAAATTTAGAAAAACACAGAAAATCCCAGAGAAGGAAACTGAAATCCCCTGCATGTAATCTCATTACTCAGAATACATACAGCTGCCAGCTCGGCTACGCATTCTGTTCTTGGCCACACAAGGATAAATGTCAAATGGGATTTTAGTGTGCATGGTGTGTGTCTCCTGCCTTTAAACAATTAACGAGTGTTCTCAAGCACTGTCCTGTTGTTGCTGTGTGTGATAGGAATAGGGGCAGTTTATGGAGAAAAGGGTGTTCCTAGTAGCGGGTCTGGGCTATGGAGCTGGAATGACAGGTCTCCAAAGCCTCCGTAAGCATTCTTACAAGGCAGCACTAAGTCGGTGCATATCTGTCCTTTGTGTGGGGAATAAATAGTTCACCTTTTCCAATGTTTATGCATTTTATTTTCCATAATTATTCATTTTAAAAATCATGAAAAATCACATAAGTAAAGATGTGCCAATTTCCTCTTTTCTTGGAATTAGTTCCCTTTTGTGGAATTGTTAGGCCAACAGATATGGACTCTTTAAGGGTGTGAGGCACACTGAGGGCTTCTCTCCAAGAAAGGCTGTATTATTTGAGGTTCTAATAGTACACTGCCCCAGAGTTATGCCAAATAACAGGGTTAAAGTATGCATTTTTATTGAAATCATCTCTCATGTCAGTAACTTTATTTTGACAAAATAATGTGTGTTCATTTCATAACATAAGAAACATGAAAAGCATGAATGAAAACCAGCTATAGTCTAGCACAATAGCCTCTTAGCCCTTTGGGGTTCTTTATGCATGTATGTATCGAAATATAACTAAAAAGTGAATGTCAGAGAATATATACAGATTTTTTAACTAAAAATAATTTCTTATCAGCTATTCATATTCAAGAACATTTTAGCAGTTTCCTTGTATTCTGTTATACAAATAGAACTTATTTCATGAGTTCCCCACTTCTGGCTATGATGGCTAACTTCAGTCATGTCCAGTTTATTTAAATGTCATAAAAGAATTTTTCACATATTTCCTGACAAGTAGTAATTCTTTAATGAGTTGTCTCATCTACACTTCTTTTCAAACATCCCACAAACGGTTTTCGTCTAAGTTCTTGTCAGCTAAGGATGCAAGCGACAGGGAAGATGCCGAGCAAGCCAAAGAGCCACCTTCCACTTTAGCACGCCACTGATGAGGAGTCATCTTCAGCCCAGCTTAAAGCATCCTATTCAGGCTGAATAAGTCATCTGTGTTAGTTACTGGAAAACAGGAAACCCCAGGTTCCAGCCCAGTTCTGACGTCATCGGCTTTTGTAGGCAAGAACAGCATCTTGTTCTGTAGATCACAACAGCTGTGATAGTTACTGACTTGCAGTGGTCAGGAAGATCAAGCATCATTCTGCCCATTGCACTATGCTGTGGACCTAAGGCAAATTCAGCTTGAATGATGAAAACCTTATTTGGATACTTGATGGATTCAGAGAGCCTACTCCACTCCATCATTCTCTAGTGATCTTGTCATCTGGAGTTACAAAGTAGGATAACAGCTTTTCCTACAATACTCTGCTTCTGACAATACAGAATGCAGAACCATCTGGTCCCCCAGACTCCCTCTTTCAGGCCTGGACTCATGCCTGTGTAATGTGACCTCTCTTCTTAGCTTAGACACAAATAAAAGTCTCTTCACTGCAGCTAAGCGACCACCTCTTTGGCTTAACCTACCACCACTATACCTCTTTAATCCCCCAAATCATCTCTTAGCTACATTGGATGTCCTTCTTTTTAAGATAGTGAGAACTTTCAAGCTTGTAAATCCCTCTCTGTGTCATGAGGGTTTCCTACTGATAGCAAAATAAAGAATAACTTTATTTTACATGGCACATCTATATGAGGTTCTCCAAAATTATCTCACACTACTTTGTTCCTGCCCCTATGACCCCAGTCTGCTTTTGGTTAACTCCTTGCATCTGGGTTTCTCGATACTGTTCCCTCTTTGTGAACATACAATGCCAACAGCTTCCTGCCCTTGATTTGTCTTCTCAAATTTATAATCTGCTTACTGACATCTGTACTCAAATACTATTTCCTCAGTGAACACATCCCACTTTCCAATGGAAGCCACAGCTTTATCTCAAGAGCTATCCTCTTGAGCAAGTCCCTTTGAATTAACTGAGCAAGGCTCATGTGAGCTCACAGAGACTGAAGCAGCAAGCACAGGGTCTGCTCGGGTCTGCACCAGGTCAGCTGTGGATATAGCTTTCAGATTAGTATTTTTATGGAACTCCTGAGTGTGTGGACGAGTGGGTCTCTGATTCTTATGCCTGCTCTTGGGTCTCTTTTCCTTCTATCAGTTGCCTTGTCCAGCTTCAATACAACGGCTTTTGTTCTTATCTTATTATATTTTATTTTGTCATGCTTGGTCGTTGTCTCTGAGAAGCCTGTTCTTTTCCAATGAAAGACAGAAAGGGAGTGGATCCAGACAGGAGGGGAGGTGGTGAGGAACTGGGAGAAGTAGAGGAGGAGAAACTGTAAACAGGATATATTGTACAAGAACAGAATCTATTTTCAATCAAAGGGAGGGGGAGAAAAGGAGTTCTCCTGTCCTCAGAGAAGCCCCCTAGCACTACTCTGCATAAAGTCACTGTGTCTGTCTCAGATGCCTAATTAGAAGTCCCATTAGCACTTTCACGTTAAAGAGCTGCTAAGCTTGCAAATGTCACCACTGCCTGGCAGACATAAGCATTAAAGGAGGGACTGAATGAGCAAACCATCACTACCCTTTACTGAGTTTTCCAGCATATATTATCATTTCATACAAACAAGAATTATTCCAGGTCAACTTCACCGTCAACTAAGAAACAAGGAGGTCAACAATGTTCTGCTTATCTTAAGAATTTTCACTGGTTTCCTTTTTCTTAAAAACCATAATAATGCCTGTATCAAAACTAAGGCTATTTGGTACTTAAATAATCTTTATAAGAGTGCTCTAAAGAAACATAATAAGAAAGTGTATCTAAACTGATATTGAAGGAGAAGGTTAATATATGGGGGGGGTATCAAAATGATAAGTGAATCCCATCCAAGCTGCAATATAAGCAACTATAAGCATTCCTAAGGAGAATGGTTTCCATGAAGAGAATTTCCGAGTGCTCAACCACCTCCATACACTCTTAAACACTCAGCATTACAAATAAATGATCTCTTTCAAAGATAATTTATGTGGAATTTTAGCTCCCCAGTTAATACAGTGAAAGGCTCTATTAATTGGCTATTAAAGGAAAATTTCATCTGAGAATAAAAAAAATTCATTTGCTTCAAAAGATTAAGCAGCTTATTTTTATTTCCTTATTGTCCCCCACACTGGAACAAAGGAAATGGGCCAGTACATTTAGGAAAGTATCTTGTGTGCTTATACCACTGAAGGTGAGTCTCATATAACATCCTCAAAGACCAGGCATTAGCATGGAGTAGGTTTCTGTGCTGAGGTGCGCATGCCCAATCGAAGAGGAAATCATCATCTCAAGACACACATTTCAAGACTTTTCTTTATAACCAATAGTTTGGAAGCAAATATAAAAAGGCCCTTTGTCAAAGACAGAAGAATTCAGCATCAGATCAGAAATCCGCACCCTGATCTTGTCCCGGGAGAAGATAATCCAGTTACCCAGCACCACTGAGTCGAAGCCACTGAGAACTAAGCTCCCAGAAACACAGGCTGTAATGTCCGACCTGTCAGTGTATTGCTTTCATTCTGCAATTCTGCCTCTGACTGCAATTCTTCCTCTGAAGTCACACTTATGAAATATTTTGATATGCACTGCTCTATTATTTATCTGAGTTAAAAAGATATCTGTCCAATGAGTCTGAGGAGTGGGGTTTGGATCACATTTTTGTGTGAAAATGGGTCCTTTGATCATAAGTGACATAGTCTTGAATGAAGCTCCGCTTTTGGTAACTTGCCAAATTAGCAAACAGAGTGAAAAACAAGATCTCTGGTAGAGAGCAACCAGGCACACTGCTCTTTGAAGTCACCCTCCTCTGCTGCCCAAGTCTCCTTCTGCTTGAAGCTGAGCCTCATTACCAAGCATAGGCTGGCCCTTTGGTTTCTTATCAAGTCTTTCTTGAGAAATAGAGTGAGATTTTTTTCCCCTTCGAGTGCTATTTCCTTTATTACACATCATGTAAACTTTCGTCATTAATGTTATTTACTTTGATCAGTAAAAATAATTTTGTCAATTTTCATGCTAACATCCTATGAGGAGCTCAATCACACAAAAAGGTCCTAGCTCATTTCCAAATTTAGAAATCCATTAGCCATTGTGAGTTAACCGACTCACTTCCTCTCCCTTTTCCTGTGCGAGTAATAGCTCTCCCTAATGACTGCCACTGAAGCAAATCACTGGCTTTCTGTGTCCTCAGCCTGGGATGCTGTATTCTTATGTTAACAATCTAGTCTTCATAGATTCCCAAAAATTGGTACCTCAGAGATTCCAGGAACTCTTGGACTGGCTTTTGCAAATGGATACTCAGCTGCAAAGAAAGGTCTTTTCTGGTGTAGCTTCCTGATTAAATACCATAAAATATTTTATGAATTATTATAGAATATTACACATAAAAGATCATCAAAATTTGGTGTTGAGTAATACAAAATTTAGGTACTTTCAGCATTATTAATTCCATATGAGGAAATAATTCCCTAACACAGTGCTTGTTAGCTAGAGGGATTTGTGCTTTCTGGAGCCACTTTCGCATGTCGAGCTGGAGGTCTACTAGGATGTTTGATCCATGAAGGCTGGCAATGCCTGCAAAACATAGGACACACACACAGGGACCTGTCCAGCCTCTGAAGAGAGTCGATTAAAGGGAAGTTTAAGTAGAAGACATTGCTGTAGAGATGAGGTGAGTAGTTTTCCTCTAAAGGGTATTGAGATACTAAGACTATGGGGCTTAAAGAAACAGCTCAGCCAATCAAATACTTGCATCACAAGCATAAGGACCCAAGTTCAGATTCCCAACACCCATGGATAAGCTGGGCAGGATGGTGGGCAACAGTAATTCTGGGTGCTGGAAGGTAGAGATAAGCAGATCCCTGGAGCTCAGTGGCCAAGCAATGAACTCGAGGTTCTGTGTTTTATGAGAGAGCCTATTGCAAATAAATAAATAATAAAAAATAAAATAATAAAAAGATAAAAGTAAATTAATAAATACATAAGATGGAAAGTAAGTGAGGATCAAACTGCCATTAATCTATAGCTTCCATGTGCGCCGATACTGACACATACATGTGCACACACTCCCAGGAACACATGCACCCCCCCACACACACACAGAATATGAATGTTCATTTTCATGTGTTCATTCATCTATTTCATAAACATTCATTGATCATCTTCTAGCACTAAGAACTACAGCTTCCAGCATTGAATGGAACGGGCATACATTCCTTTCCTCAGTGGAAACATTTCAGCTGTAAAAGAGAACAGAACACAAAGACCAAAAATACAGCCTTCACAGGACAGACCTCTGCTGGTGTCTACCTTCCAGCATGGATTGCTGGTGTCTACCACTGTGCCAAAAATACAGCCTTCACAGGACAGACCTCTGCTGGTGTCTACCTTCCAGCATGGATTGCTGGTGTCTACCACTGTGCCAAAAATACAGCCTTCACAGGACAAACCTCTGCTGGTGTCTACCTTCCAGCATGGATTGCTGGTGTCTACCACTGTGCCAAAAATACAGCCTTCATAGGACAAACCTCCGCTTGTTTCTACCTTCCAGCATGGATTGCTGGTGTCTACCACTGTGCCCAGCTTAATTCTAGATGCTGGGATCTGAATTTGGGTCCTCATGCTTTGGAAGCATAATATAGAGATATTAATACAGTGATATTAATATGGTGATATTAATAACATCATGACATTAAGGAAATAAATGAAAGGCTTTAAATTGCTAAGAATGAATTAAGAGCAATAAAATAAATATGTTCAACATGTCATAATAGGCCTGCAAAATTTAGATGAAATTAATATTTTATTATGTGTTACTAAAGCTAGCCTAACAACAGATTTATATTTTACTCATAACCTGCCAGTGATCTTGCTGAGGAAGGAGGTCTCATTTGAGAATTCATTTTTTTTATAAAAAGAGAACCAGAGTGCAAAACTGAAATAGTTTTTCAAGTCTTACATCAATTTGAATCCAGTGCCTGCGGATTTTTAAGTTTAATTTGATTTTTCTAAGTTTCCCTGAGTGTCCCCAGTGACAGTGAGTAAACACCGAATATCACAAGAGAACCTCAAATGCTATGCTGGAGACTATGACATTAAGGAAAAGCAGCACAAGCCTTTCATCTCCCACGTGCACCTTCCACAGATATGCTTAGGCACTGCATATGTGACCCAAAGTCACCTGTGGACACACAGCCCCCAAGGGAAATAAGCGAGCACTAAGACACTTGGATATCAAAGTCACTCTGTGGCCAAAGGGAGTGAGCTCCAATATCTGATCTCTCTCTCTCTCTCTCTCTCTCTCTCTTTCTCTCTCTCTCTCTCTCGCTCTGTCTCTCGCTCTCTCTCTGTCTCTCTGTCTCTCGCTCTCTCTGTCTCTCTCTCTGTCTCTCTCTCTGTCTCTCTGTCTCTCTCTCTCTCTCTCACACACACACACACACACACACACACACACACACACACACACACACACAGATGAAGGCTCCAGGCTCCCTTCCCTTTCTCCTTACTTGGAGAACAGGGTGACTTTCCTTTTCCTTTTTTATGGTATGCTCTCCTGAAACCCAGTCTCTGCAAGGAGGTCATAGGGAATTATCTGGGCACAACTCCCTCATGTTACATAAACCTCTTCAATATGTTGCCCTGTGACCTGCTGGGGGAACCTGTCCCCTGAGGAAGACCATGAACTCCTCTCTTCTGAGGGCAGGGAGCACAACTCAGCCACAATGCAGCTCTGCCACTCACTTTTGGCTTTTCCTGTCCAGTGCCATTGTGTCCGATGTCCCCTTCTGCCACCCTAGCCCTCACTCCCTAGTGGAAATAGGGTACCCTACTCCCTACTTCCCAATGGTACCACACTTTACAAGAGTTGGCATAGTTGATACCTATGTATTTATAGCTATATGCTGTGTTCCCTATATAAATAAAGTGGCAATTCCCTAAGGCTGAAACCATGAAACCTTATCTCTAATTCTATTCCCAGGTTATAGCAGATTATTTGGCATATCATAAGGGTTAGATAGAGTTCAACTGGGGCTGAGGATCTGTCTCATTTGTCTACCGTCTGCATGATACTGGCTTCTATCCCCCCCACCACAAAAATGCATATTTAATGAATAAATAGCAAAAAAATATTAGAACTTAAAAACCAGTGTAAGCTTTGTAGTCCATAGTGTGCAAAACACTTATAATTCCTATAATGAGAGTTTGATAAGGTGTACTATAAAGCAATCATTATTAATATGAAAGTCGCTATGGTGGTGTGGACAAGAAAGGCTCCTCACAGGCTTCTGTATTTGAACTCTTTCTTTCTAGTTGGTGATAGCATTTGGGGAGATTACAGATCTCTTAGGAGGTGGAACCTTGTTGGAGGAAGTATGTCTGAGAGCAGGCTTTAGGAGTTTGGGGGTCCCCCATCTTTCTTTCCTTCCTATATGTGATTAAAATGTGCTTAGCCAGCTTCCTGTAGCTCTCATCTCTGTCAGGCCTTCCTCCCCATTATGGACTCTAACTTTCTGTTTTCCCAGCATCACAACATATGGTGATAAATAAAATACAACCATTGTGGTGGTGATGGTGGTGGGGTCACCTGAGCAAACAGTCTAATCAACCTTCCCCTCCACCGCATTGCTGTATGGTTAAGGGAAGAAGTACAATATTCCTAGTGGTGTTTCACATGTCCTGCCAGCTCCTTCTCTACATGACTGCCCACAACAAAATGTCACATGGCTTCTCTCATGTGCTATCACCGAAACAGTGAGGGTTCGTTTAGACCCCTCGTCCAATGAGGTCTCTGAGTCATCAGTGCAGGTTGAACACTAAAAATGCAATGCTGAATGTAGAAGTATTTTACATGTGAACTGGGCACTGGTTTTGAAGGAATGCAAAATATTTTAATTCTGATATTGATAGGTATGGTTCCATGGGTTATGGTGTCCAGTGATGTCCAATATTTAAGTCCTTTCTTTAAGTACTTTCCATTTGTTCATAAAGACCAAAACTTCCTGGCCACATATATTAAGAATGTATCTTCACTTCAAGACAATTTTTGACTAACTATTAATAAAATTTATAGTTCAGGGGTGGAGGGATTGCTCAGTGCTTAAGAGCACTGCATGCTCTCCCAGGGGTTTTAAGTTCAATTCCCAGTATCCACATGGTGGCTCACAGCCATCTAATATGATCTGATGTCCCCTTCTGCCATGCAGGTATACATACTGAGCACTCATACATAAAATAGAAATAAACAAAATTTTAAAAAATTACACTTCATTTTATTCTTTTAAATTTAGCTTCTGAAAAATCTTGAGTATTTACATAGATTAAATTTGTAAGCATTATTATATTTCTCTTGAGAAGTTTGATCTAATTTCTACTGTCTGCAATTATATTTCAGAAATACTCTAAAAATGTTATTTACAAAATTTTTGCATGTTTTAATATATAAAAATTTCAACAGTGTTGAGTACTGTGATCAAGAAAACAGGATTATTATTAAGTGCCATACATAGTCCTACATGAGACCTACATCACTAATCAACTCTTTGGTTTATCTTCTGCATCTTATTCTTTGAAAATTACAACTTTGAGTGTAAGAAACCTTAGGAAATCACCTCCCATCGATATAATAATGAATATAAACATGCACATGCAAGACACACATGCACACATTCATGGACATGCATACATATGTGCACACACTCATAAACTTACATACATAGACACACATGCACACATGTGTGGACATACACACGCATGTGATGTGGGATTCCCCTCTGTATGCTATGAATATGTGTTATTACCTTTGGTTATTAAAGAAGCTGTTTTGGCCAATAGCTTAGTAGAGAATAGTCAGGTAGGAAATACAAACAGATAGAGAGAGAAAGTAGGCAGAGTCAGAGAGATGCCATGCAGCTGCCAAAGGAGACAGATGCCAGAACTTTACCAGTAGGTCACAGCCTTATGCTGATACATAGATTAATAGAAATGGGTTGATTCAAAATGTAAGCACTAGCTAGGAATACACTAGAGTCATTGGCCAAATAGTGTTGTAATGAATATAGGTTCTGTGTGATTATTCGGATCTGAGTAGCTGGGAGATGAACAAGCAGTTTCTGCCTACACACATGCGCACACATACTCATAAACGCACATGCACAGACATGCATATACACATGCACGGACATACATAAACACATGTACATTCACATTCATAAACACATGCACAGATCCATGTACACCCATACACGAAAACATGCACACTTATATACACACACACATATACACACACACTGGTCATGAAACCCTGTATGATCTGGGACAAGTAACTTACTCTCTGTGCTGTAGTATCTTATAGATGGTATAGCAGAAGGCTATTGGGAAGGATGTAAATACCATAGATGCAGATGTGCAAATACAAACAAGCAGACAGAGTGGTTAATTAGGTTAATTAAACTGACTCTTTCTCAAGGCAAGTTCCAGGCCTTCCACTCATTTACTAGCTGCATGGAACGCAGGTAATATTTTATCTTATTTCAAAAACAAATTTGGGCTTTCAAAATAAAAAATATAATTGATACTGTGATGGCTAATCTTGGCTGGGCTAATTTTGAGTCGTCAACGTGACTGCACCTGGAATTAACTAAAATTAACCCAACCCAAACAGCTGGGCACACCTGTGAGGATGTCTCTTGGTCAGATTATTTGAGGTGGAAGACCCACCCTAAATCCAAATCATTTAAGGTCAGAAGAGCCACCTCAAATCTGGGCCACACCTTCCGTGGGAACCCACTTAAGAGGATGTGGAAATGAAATGCAACTTATCATTTGCCCCGTTCCCAGCCCTCAACTTCCCCCTCAGTTTGCTTTCTCTGAGAACTCTACAATCTTCTAATACAGGGTTGAAATTCTCAAATTGGTTAGGCACCCTAAATAAGCAGTTAGCACAGGCATTTAGCTGCAGCAGACAGCACTGGGTGGTATTTAGCAGAAGAGAATTCGCCTAGTTATTTATAAAGGAAAGGAAAATCAATACATTTATCTTTTCTATTTCTGATGATCAACTCATACCAATCAAACCTAACATCTTAACATTAGCGATGGAATATTTCTATAGCACGATTTCCAATCTGTAATTTAGTTTTGAAAGTAACACAGAAAACATATGCAAAGGTAATAATGAAAGGTGAAAATCTTGCTCTTAGAAAGTCAGCATTTTGCTGGTCTAGAAGATTCCCACACAACTTAAATTTGCTTGTCCGTGTCTCTTTCAGGTAGAATATTATTGTTACAAATTGTGGCTTTATAAATTTTTAGTAATTTTATTTCAAAAGATGCTTCAACTTCAAATAGTAAGAAGTCAGGGGCTGGGGAGATGCACCCTGGATAGAAGTCAGGGGCTGGGGAGATGCACCCTGGATAGAAGTCAGGGACTGAGGAGATGCTCCCTGGATAGAAGTCAGGGGCTGGGGAGATGCTCCCTGGATAGAAGTCAGGGGCTGGGGAGATGCTCCCTGGATAGAAATCAGGAGCTGGGGAGATGAACCCTAGATAGAAGTCAGGGACTGGGGAGATGCTCCCTGGACAGACATGCTTGCTGCACAGCATGAGGTCCTCAGATACCCAGAGCTCATGCAAAGTTGGGCATGGTC
>NC_022027.1:52628422-52650916 GCF_000317375.1 Microtus ochrogaster | reverse complement strand
TCCCAGTCTCACCCTCCTCGGATGGTGGGATACTCGGACTTTCAGTCCTCCCACCTTCTGCTTTCGAGAGAGGCATGTCAGAGCAGGGGTAAGGCAGCATTCCGTGCTGAACCACAGGCATCTCCAGCCCCTCAGAAGAGAATTGCCTGAACCCTGGAAAAGTCTCTCTCTTTTGTTACCTCTTGCTCTCAGTTAGCATTCACCCAAGCATCACAAAAATGTTTTCTAAGGAAGACAAAGCCAAGATTGGGAACTACAATCCTCTCAGCTGTTCTCACACAATGGTTCTGCTGTGAGGCTGGGGATCGGGACCGCTGAGCTGTCCGGCTACTCACTCTCAAAGCCATGCACGACCCTCGGTGTTGGCACAGCCCTGGCTCCAGCCCAAAGCACAAAAGACCACAAGGCACAGAATAGTTAGAGGCCTAAAGATGACACAGGACTTACAAGAAAGTGTCATAGTTTCCAAAAGAATCAAATACTTTTCGGGTCACTGCTTGATTGTTACATGTTGTGTTCCATTCTCGCACCATCGGACAAGCTTACTCTCCATGAACCTAAACATCCATGTGACAACAACAGTAACTTCTGACTCAAGAGAAAAGCATCACCAGTCCCTGGGGGAATAGCCACTTACATGCAAGTCATAGGCACTGAGAATGGAGTTGTCTGTTTTTTGTTAAACCTAATACACTTTTTACTGTCTTCCAGCTAGACCATCAGCACCAGTATTGTTTGAAATCCTGCCAGTTATTTTAATATGGCCAACCACCTTGAGACTTACATTGCAATGCCTACACCTAGCAATCACTCTTAGACCCCCTGGGAAGTGATGTGGCTTTTATTATTCACTTAACTTGTGTTTTACATTGGTTTGTGAAATGATTCCTTTCCAATGTCTGCAGCCTCTTGGCCATGTCATGGGATTCACTTTCCTCCCTGCCGCTTTTCTTCCATACTGCTTCCCTAGACCATCTTTATACCTCTTGCTCTACTGGGGCTATTTAATAGCAGCCTGCCTGGGTTCTCCTCAGTGTCTTCTCATGTAAGCCATAGAAGACAGAGAGCTCTGCTTTCCTAATTGGGTAGAGGTTTTCTAAACTTAGAAGCGAATGATATACCCTGAAACTCAGTCAGCACAGCAACCCAAGTGAGCTTGACTCGGCTCTTGAAGATTCTGCCACTTTGCCTTGTGTCTACAGTAAAACCACGTATAAATACCATTCAAGATGTTTACACTTGAATGTTGTCCAGCGCTGGGTGTGGGTACAAAGCACACAGCTTTAGAGTGGATCTTCGTTTGAAGAGTGAATGAAAGGAGCCTGCCCCTCCCTCACATGCTCCACCACCCAGAAAGCAGGGATTCTTTTGCTGGGTTCGGGTTACTAGTTCAGTACATGCACAGTTATTTGATCATGTTCTATGAAGTCTGTTCAACTCTCAAAGTGCATTTTTTTGTCCAAGCCTGAAAGCAAAGAAAGTTAGGTTGTGATGAGCATGGATGTAGATAGCAGGTGATGGTGATGGGGGCCAGAGGGAGCGAGAGACTGAGGGAGAGGGGAAAATAACACGACAACGGCATCTGACAGGCAGTACGATTTCCTTGGTGCAAATGAATTGAAAAATAGAGTGTGGGTTCTATCTAGGACCTGTTTTGAATGTCGTGGATAATGAGATAAATTCTAAATGATGCTTTCAATTTTGCTTTGTTTTGTTTTGAATCTGGGGATACCAGTGCAAGAACTGGCATAAGACAGCAGGTGACTTTGAACAGTCATGAGACTCCTTGTGTCACATCCAGAAGAGAGCAGGGACCACCCTTGCTTCCTGGTGATTCAGAAAAGGGAAACAAAGAACATTTAGTTGAAGAAAAGTGAGCGAGAGCACGGGGATTTGTCACTCTTTGGTTTCCAGTTGTGGATGCAATGTGACCAGGGGCCTCAGGCTCCTGCCACCATGCCTTCCTAGGCATGATGGTCTATATCTTCAAACTGGAAGCCAAATAACACTTCATCATGGGATTCTGAATAGACAGAAAGGAAATGAAATTCCTTGCAGTATGCACTGAGCAGCAAGCCAACGCAATGAGTACTGAATCTAAGGCTGGCTGTGGTGGGTATCACTGCTGGTATTAACTCCGCGCAGCCTTTCTACAGTTCTCGGATGCTGTTCTGAGGAGGAATTCTCACATCATTCCCAGGCTGGTGAGGAAGAGGTTGAAGGGGAAGATGCAGAGTTTAAGGGGTTAGATTATATGTTAGACCAAAGTATAAACTTGCTTCAGCTTCTGCCATGCTAGGCCTAGTTGTACTAAAAGTAGCAAGAAAGGGTTGTTGGTGGTGGGGTTTGTGGGGTGTTTGGTCTTAATAAAATAAATCTGTGAATATGTACAGTGGTTCCTAGACACCAGGTAGATGGTAGCCCTGTCACATGGAGCAGCACACCTGACAGTCACAAGACTCCGTTAGCTTATGTATGGATGGATGGCCAAATCTCAGTGCTGAAGATGGTTTCATCCCTTCCTCTTTTGATGAAGAAAATGCCAGAGTGCAATTGAGTGAGGATGATAGGGAGACTTTCAAGTGCATTGTGCTTTATAAATAGTAAATTGTTATCAAGATTTAACATGAGAGTTAATGACTTTTGTCTAATGACTTGTGACTTGACAAATGACTAATTATGAGTCATGAACATGTCCACATGTGGGGTGAGCCCTGCCTTATTACACCCAGCTATTCATTCTCGTGCCACAGACTTGTTCTCTCTCTCAAATTCTCAGCTGCACATCATAGAAATATGTGGTTTAGATGGATATAAGCAGCAGATAAAAATTAACAAGAAGTTATGGACAAACACCACTAGAAAATCCAATGAATGGGATAGGGGAATGGATGGCAAGCTATTCTTGCTGACTTTTTACCTAACAATATGAAAACTAAGACCAAGAACTTCCATTAGGACTTGTGGCAAATCTGTTGAAGAAGGAGTGGACTGTGTGCCAATTTAAATAAACACATCCTTACATATATTTCCAATACTTTAATCTGAATTAATATACATACACATAAATACTCATATATACATATGTAGCATGAAATCATAAGGGTTCCTATTTGGGGAAAGGAAAAGGACTAATGGGTTGGGGAAGGGAGATAAGAAAGATAATGGGCAGGTAAATATGAGCAGTGTAAAAAGGTATATACGAATGAAAACAACATAATAAAACTTAACTAAATTCTAAGTGGATCTTTATTAACTAACAGTCTTTTCAGGAAAATTATAGTGAGTTTCCAACCATAAATTGGGTCTTTTATAAAGGACTTCAGTAATCAGTTCAAAGTCTTTTGGGGACATTGACGTCTAGGCAAGGGGTTGAAGGGATGGATTAGCTGTTCAAACACAAAGGCCTGCATTTGGATCACCAAGACACACTTCAAAGGCAGGCACAGCATCCTGCAGCTGTAAACCCAATGCCGAGCCAGGAAGAGGCAGGCTTCCCTGCTTGCTTGTCACAGCCAAAAACTAGAAAGCCCCAGTTTCAATGAGAGAATCTATGTCAGTGGAGCAAGGTAGAAAATGACAGAAGAGGACAACAAAAGTCTTTCTCTGTCCTGGACAAGGGTATTGTTCTAGTTACAGCCACTATTGTTCTAAGAAAACACCATGACCACAGCACTGTTGGTCAACAAAGGAAGTCAGGACAGGAACTCAAACAGGGCAGCAGTCTGGAGGCAGGAGCTGATGCTCAGGCCATGGAGGGGTGCTGCTTACTGACTTTTTCTTTTCTCTTCTAAGCCTACACATATTTTTAAGCACACTGTAAATCATTTAAAAAAAAGAAAGTAGATGGGTGTGGTGGCATATACCTTTAATCCCAGCACTTCGGAGGCAGAGGCAGGCAGATCTCTGTGAGTTCAAGGACAGCCTGGTCTACAGAGTGAGTTCCAGAACAGCCAAAGATACACAGAGAAACCCTGTCTCAAAAAATCAAAAATTAAAAATAAAAATAAAAGAAATAGAGTTTAAAATAAAGCCACATAAAGTTGGAAAATACACAGAGAATCTGGATACTGAATGTTACTGTGTTGTCTTTGAATTTTTTGGTGGCTGAGGAAGGAACAATGGCTGTTAAAAGACATTTGACTATAAATGTTGTTGGATTAATCCAACAAATATATTTTCAAAATGTCATGACTTCAAAATTTAAGTCAAAAGATATGATACTTTGGAGAAGAAGTTTTGCTTTTGTTTCCACAAGAAATGAGAGGTTGTGAATGCATTCTGGGTTAAGAAAATTCAGGTTTGATCAAGGAAGACCCACCCTGAGAAATCTCTAATAGGAGCAGATGACCCAGATGTCTAAGTTCTACATCCAGGACAGATTCAAAACTGCTGGCTGAGATGATAAAGCCTCACAGAATACTTCAGTCAGGACATGATTATAATTCCCAATTTTCTTTAGGTCCCCATAAGATTATCAATACCCCCAATCAGCAGAAAGTAGCCTAGAAAACTATACCCACATTCCCCCCAAAATGGATTATAGATGTTTGTCTTTGTTTAGAATGTTGGTTGCAAGTTGTCATGGATAATGGTCAGGAAAAAAGCTAAACAAAGGAGATTCTATTTAGAGTCCTTGTTTTGAAGAAAAGGGGGGAGAGTGCTGTGGGGCAATGATCTTATATCCTGTAAAGTTTTGTAAGTTGTACTGGTTTAATAACATGCTGATTGGCCACTAGACAGGCAGGAAATAAAGTCAGGGTGACCAGAATAGGTGAATTCTGGGAAGAGGAAACCATCAGCCTATAACATTGCCCCGACACAGAGAAAGCAAGGTAAGAATGCCTCACTGACAAAAGGTACCAAATCACATGGCTAACACAGACAAGAATTACAGGTTAATATAGGCTGTAAGTGCTAATAAGAAGCCTAAGATAACAAGCCAACCAGCTTATAATTAAAGTAGACCTCTGTGTTTCTTTGGGGCTGAATTGCTGCAGGATTGGGCAGGACATAAACCTCTGTCAACATACCATTAGGCCAGCAGAGTTTTGTTTTAATTAAGGAAATAACGAAGGGAAAAGAAACATGGAGGGAGAGACTAAAGGAAAGAAAACAAAGACAGTAAGAAGGGAGCAGAGGAGAGTGGAGGAAATAGATTTTCCCACTCTACAGAAGTTAAAATCTCATTTACATTAAATAGTCATTTTCTAAACATTATCATCATTGTGCTAGCAATTCTTTGTCTTGCAATTGCACATTAAGAATTTATTTAGGAGTAAATTCTCAACTCTAAAAGAGAAAAAATATTAAATTAATATGAGGAGTGCATTGCATAGTGTTGGACAAGCAAAGATATATCATGGTGTGGAAATGTGCAGAAATGCCCCCTCAGAAATATCATGTCTAACTATCCTTAAAGTTCTGAGGAAAATGTACATAAAATGAAAACACCCTGCATTTTAAAAAAGATTTCATCCATGTTGAAAATATTCTTCAAACATCCAGAATTAGTATATCCTGTAAGCTTCTCAAAGTATTTTAATGACAGCTATCTCAGATGAGCACCACAGGAAAAAAAATCATAAAGATGCAAAATACAAAATTCCATGTTATGAAATTGTATCTTGCCCTTTACTATTTCTGTAAGGGACACAATTCTTTGTGACAGAATTGGCAAAGAATTATCAGTTGTGTTTCCCTGAGGTAGACATAGCTTCCACTCTAACTCCAAACTCTAGCCAAAAATAACTTACTAGGGACATCCCAGGAGGCATCTCAAATGAGAGGCTTAGAAGACAGCTTGATGTCTAAAAGCAAAGGAAATTGCAGGTTGATAGAAGGTGGCTAGAAAGACAGAGGACAGAAGACATTGTCATGAGACAGGTTTATTGGTCAGTAATTTCTTCAATGTGGTCTCATTATATTATACCATATTGTACTATGATTCAACAATACAGAGAACTTGATCAAATAGTTAATTTAAAACATAAAACTTCTTTTCTGAGAGCAGGGGAAATATCTCAGTGGGTAAAGTGCTGATGAACATGAAGACCTGAATTCCATCCTTGGCATCCCATGTAAAAGACAAGCATGATGATGTATGCATGTAATCTGCATAATCCAAGCACATAAGAAGCAGAGAGGGAAGGATCTCTGGGGAAGACAATCTAATTAAAGTGCTGAAATCTAAGTTCAGGGAAAGTTCCTGTCTCAAAATATAAACTGGAAAGCAATTGTGGAAAACATCCTGACATCAACCTTTAACATCAACAAGTCAGTAAGAGTACACACACACACACACACACACACACACACACACACACACACACACACACACACTTCTTTTCCTTAAGTAAGTTTGGCAGTACCACTGCATCTAATTCTCAGGGGTTTACACTGTTTGTTTGTATTAGAGGTCTCACAGAATCCATGGAGTAGTGATAGGAAGTGTAAGTCAAGAGATATAAATTTCCCAATCCCTCCTCTTGAAGTTTTGCCTGGTAACAGGAGGTGGTGATTACATATCCACTATTGTTAGGAGTCTTAGCTGGATCATCTTTGTAGATTCCTGGAAGATTCCCTTGTGCCAGGTTTCTATCTGACCCTGAAATACCCCTTGCTTTCCACTAGTCTCTTTCATGTTCCTGTTCCTACAAGTTCCCATCCTGACTTGCCCACAGTATGCTCACAGAATCTCTTCTATTTCTCCTTCCCAGGGAGATCTGAGAATCTTCCCCTTGAACCCTCCTTGTTACCTAGTTATTGTTGGAGGCTGTTCATTCATTTCCCAGCCACCCAGTCTCAAATGTTTCTGGGTGGTTATTTTTAGTTTGGGTGGCCAGGAAACAAACAAGCAGCCTTTGACAACATATTGGCACCCAATGTGGAGCTGACTAAATCCATGTAAAACCTGAGAAAACTTGGAAAGGAATTCTAGACACAAAAGAACAGAGTTAAGCACAGCTTCTTGGTAGCTAGCATTATTTTTTGAATGGGCTCTGTTTGCTGGCAGCATGCCACAGGTCCTTTAAGAGAGGTCTTCCTGATTCAGTGGTATCAAGAATACACACAATAAAGGCAAATCCAGATGGAAAAGACCTTTAAAAAGGAGATCGTGGTGTTGGATAAATGTACATAAACTTAGGAGAGAGAAGAAAAAGAGTATAGACATTTATAAAAGGAAGTAAATGGTTTAAAAAAAATAAAACAAAGTCTTTAAAGAGACAGAGTATAGACAGTCATAGATTAAAGGAGTAATAAAAATAAGCCATGTAAGGATGAAATTATACACAGAGCTTCTGGATTATGCATACTATTGTATTTTCTTTACATCTTTTGATTGTGAAGGAGTTAAGTACAGAGAGATATTTCATTGTATGGGCTGCTAAGCTAAACCAACACACACACACACACACACACACACATATATGTATATATATATACATATATATGATATCTTAACTTCAAAATTTTGGTCTAAGGATTTATTGCTTTGGAAAAGAGGTTCTTTTATTTCTTCAGAAGATGAGAACCTGTGAAATTCTTCCAGACTCATGTGGTTTGATGGACCAAAAACCCCCCAAAAGTTCACTATGAACACTCCCCAAAAAATTACTTTGCTCAAAAAAAAAAAAAACAGGAAGCAGTCTGGACAGAACTATGCCCAAATTTCCAAATATTGTTTATAAATGATTGTTTTCCTTTAAAGGGGATTGATTGTATGTAATTAATGGTCATAGTCAATTCTATTTTAAAAAAGGAGGATATGCTATAGAGATAAATAATTTGCATTGGTAAGGATCTTGATTTATTAATACAAATTTAAGGTCAATTTTGTTATATGTATATTTCTACTCTACCATATTGATTTCCAAAGTGACTGTACAAGTTTGCACTCCTACCAGCAATGGAGATGCATTCCACTTGCCACACATCCTCACTAGTATGAGTTGTCATTTGTGGATTTGATTTTAACCATTCAGACACCAACCCAGGCATATAACCTTCAACCTATAGTGTCCGGCCTATGGGATATCCTGGGGAAAGGGTGTCCTAGAAATTGAGGGAGTGGCCAACCAATGACTGGTCTAGCATAAACCCTATGCAGGGAGAGTAAGCACACCCCTGACACTGCCTAGGGCACCAGGACCTACAAGCTGGATGGCCCAGAAACCTAGAATAGAACCAAATAGGAATGAAGAAAAACAATGGCAATGTAGTGATGCCTAAAGTTATTCTGCTATACTCATAGATTGGTGCCTAGCCCACCTGTCACCAGACAGGCTTCATCCAGCAAGTGTTGGAAACAGATGCAGACATACACCCAAGCATTAGCAGAGTTCAGGAAATCCTGTAGAAGAGAGGGAGGAAGGATTATAGGAGCCAGGGAGATAAAGGACATCACAAGAAAACCCACAGAATCAACTAACCTGGGCTCATAGGTGTTTACAGAGACGGAGCCAATAACCAGGGAGCCCACACGGGATTGATCTAGGCACTCTGCACATATGTTACAGTTGTGTAGCTTGGTCTCCTTGTGGGACTTCTGACAGTGGGAGCTGGGGATGTCTTTAACTCTTTGGTTGGCTTTTGGGACCTTACTTCTCACGCCTTAGCCAGTCTTAAAACACGGGAGGTGCTTAGTTTCACTGAAACTTGATATGCTGTGTTTGGTTGACATCCATGGGAGGCCCGCGCTCCCCCCCCCCCCCGCTCAGAAAGGAGGAAGGGTAGATGGATTGGGGTTGGGGACAGAGGGCAGAAGGAGGAAGGGACTGGGAGGCGAGGAGGGAAGGAAAATAGCAGCCAGGATATAAAATGAACAAGCCAATCTTTAAAAAAGAAGTATACATTTCACCCAATAAAAATGCTAGCTGTATGTTAGCTGTCATCCAACTCAACCTTGTCCCATTGAGAAAATCAGGCCAGGTTATAGATTGCAGGCTAGAGCTTCCGACCCTGACGGACCACAATTGCATTTGCAGTCCACGCAAGTCACCTGCCCTCAACATGTCCACAGAAGTTTTGCTGTGTGGAGGAAGAGTGGGGGCCCCCAAGCTGCTTCGTATACACTGACATCTCTGTGGCTGACCGTGCTTCCTTTCATAGAGTTGTGTCTAATTAAAACCTCGTCTTGCTGTTGATTTGCCTTTAGCAATATCTTGGTGGCCTTTAAAACAGACAGTTCCATATACATCTCCATTTTAAATAATTGCCAACATTCAAATAGAAATGCTATGGGTCTGGAACAAGAACTAACTGTTTTGGGAACAGAGTCTGCAGCAGCTATTGCCTTGGAACTGTTTTCTCTGGGGTGGGGGTGGGGGTGGGGGATTACACATTGGGCAGCGAAAGGGGAAGATTCGATGGTGCTGAGTGTAGAGAGATGCTCAGGTTAAAAAAAGAAAAACAGTTCTATTTAAATGCACCTGGAGTGAAGAAGACAGTCCTGGCAGCAGCAGAGGGAAAGCCTTTTGGGTTGAGGGAATAGCACAGCCAGGGAAAACAATCATGTTTGTGGATTAACTGCATCAAACTGGATTTATCACTCTGAACCACATATTTGTGAACCCACATAAATACAATGTTAGGTACATCTAATGTCCTGAATAATGATTTAAAGCTGTCTCAGATGTAAAAGGGGCATCATCCTGGGAAGGGGTGCATTTGAGCTTTTTTCTGCATTTCGGAGAATCCTACGTGCCTGTTGTACAGGAGTTGGTGACAGTTCTCCAGTTGGTGGCAATGGACTGGGTACAGACAGTCCACCCTGCTGTAGGAGACAACTCCCAGCCTCAAGCCACAGTTACACAGGGCAGGAAAGAGAATCTTACATGACAAGAGGTATCAAACAAATGGTTACAGGGTTCAAGTACAGTTCACACACAGCCTCCCAAGTTTCACCACATTCTCCAGGCTGGGCAGAAAATGAAGCAAGAGGTGATGGGCAGGAAACATGCTTTTCCTTTTTCTTCCCCCTAGGCAAGTGGACAAAAGTCATTATACGAAAGGAAGGCACAAGGCATTTAGCAGGCAGGAAGCATTATCAACAGGGATTAAAAAGAACCAGGAAACTGCAGAGAGTTCAAACGTGTGTGCACCGCACAGTAAATGAAGGCTGCCTGGATGTATGTGTTCAAGACATGGAAGGTTGGAGTGAGAAATCCAGTTTGAAACAGTTAATCCACAAACATGATTGTTTTCCCCGGCCGTGCTATTCCCTCAACCCAAACGGCTTTCCCTCTACAGCTTCCAGGACTGTCTTCTTCACTCCAGGTGCATTTAAATGGAGCCATTTTTCTTTTTTTAACCTGAGCATCTCTCTACACTCAGCACCATTGCACTCTTGCCTGGCTAGTTTCTCGTGGTCCTTGTTTGTACTCCTGGCAAGGCCGTTGCCCTCATCACAACAGAGAATCGCGAAATAGTAGCTCACTTTATAACAAGCAAATGCCAGGCCAATACTAGCATACAGAAATCGGCTCTTGAAGAAATACAGAAGCAAGGCATAGGAAGGCAAAGAAGTCCTATGCTACAACGTCTAACGTATTGGCACCACGGCATCTCTTCTGTTGAAATGACTTTCCCACTCCGTCAGATTTCACTAATATCTATATTTCTAGAAGGAAAAAGAATTGTTCACTGAGTGTCACATAAAATTCAAACTAACTTATAAGCATACGCGAGTAAACTGAAATCTACTAAAATCTCAGTGTTTGGCCTGGTGACATTCACGATGGTGACCGTTCGCTCCAGCACAGGAGACTTCATCCCAACTCTCCCTTTTGCTTATCCACATTCCAGGTGCTGGAAACCTTAGTCTAGAGCTGCGGCTCTCAACTTGTGGGTAGCAAGACCAGAAAACATATTCTGATGATCTTAGGAACTGAGACACCACCCAGTAACAAAACTAAACCTTGAAATAGCAACAAAGATAATTTTATGGTTGGTTATCACCACAACATAAGGAACTGTATTAAAGGGTCTCCATATTAGGAAGGTGTAAGAACACTGGTTTAGAGGTTTCCATGGGCTGAGACAAGTTTTCCTTCTCTTAAGTAAATGTAATACTTTCTGTTCTAAATAAACCTTTGTTCTTGTATTAGAGAAATCAAGAAATAACTCTGGCACCAATGTCTGAGAAGACAAAGGGACATAGTTATCAAAAATATGAGATGGTTCTCATCACATAATGGAGACACTATATTTTGCTATGATAACATTTTTGTTGTTGCTATTGTTTTATTTTAATTTTGAGACAAGGTCCCATAATGTAGACTTGGTTGGCCTCCAACTCATAAGATTCTCTTATTTCTGCGCCAGAGTAATGAGATTAAAGGTGTGTGCCACCCACGCAGCTTGTTTGTTTTTTAATTTTATTTATTTTTTAATTCTGAGAGGTAAGTCAGCAGATTCCTGTTTTGAGAAGGAGGCATGTATTAAGTCACAGCCCCTTCTTACTGCAGCCCTTTCAACAGAGGACCTAGATGTGAAACTCTGAAGAAAATGTTCAATCTAGTATTAGCTATTATGTAAGTATAAATATTTCTCAGCTTTATTACTAATGAAATTCTCTATACAGAACTGTAAACTTCAAGGACTCCCAGCACACTCTTCTATTAGGTTATAGGTGGAACAGTTGAAATTCAAGCCCTGTTCTATTTGAGCTACAGGAGGTGGTATCGTGCTAAGAGAGAATTACAGTGGCCATTGGCAGAGCCCACAGGAATAGTCAAGATTCTTTCAGCCAATCACTTTTCACTATGAGATGGGGCACATTTACCTCCAGGTTCAGGCTTTGCACCAAACATCCTACTTAGATCACTCACTAGTAAACAGCTGATTTTTCCCTAAGATGAATTATCAATGACCATGATCTACAGCCTCTTGGTTCCTTTATTTGTGTTCAGAACTCAGATTCCCATAATCCCCAACACAACTATCCTTCCATTTGACCATCTCTGAGTTAATGAGAAACAGAATAAAAGGAGAAAAATAGCAAAAGTATTTGGGGTACCAGAAGTTCTTCCTCTAACAGGGGATCCTGATAAGGAACAAATTACATGCAAAGGACAAGGAGAAAATTGCCACTCTTTTCTTCTCAACAGCAATCCCTGGGGAGACAAAGGTGGAAAAAGAGACCAATGTCACAACAGGATATTTAATCAGTTACAAAGATCTGTCACCAGAACAGTGGCTAGTGAGAAGACCCTCCAACCCTCCACACCAAAGCCCTGCCTCGTCGCCTTGAGGAAGGGATAAGGGACCTGGAGGAAAGGAATACATGATTTAATCTCACTTGAAGAACTATGCTAATTCCCTTTCCTCCTTGGTGAACATGCCTGACTCTGTCTCCAGCATCCCTGTCAGCAGTGTTCAAGTCCCACAGTCTTCTTTCTTCTACTCCCAACCCTAAAATGGGAATACAGATTGAAGGAACAGGTTGGCCACATGCTCAGAGATTTTCCTAGGCCCTCGTCTACCTAGAACACATTGCATTGCAATTCACAAAAGCAGATGGCAGAGGTGGGACAGACTCACTCACACTATGTCTCTCTCTCAGGCTAAGAAGGAAAACAGTGACATCCGCATGAGCCATGGCCACACTCCATTTCCAGCAACTCGGCTGCAATCATCAGTGCAGCCACTAGCATCTTTCTCTTGTTCCAGGCACTTGTCCATCCCATCTGTTTTGGTCCATGAACCTTCTTCCATGTATGAGTTGTAACGGTGGCCATAAATGAAACTTAACCTCTTATTAGTATTAATAAATCAGAGTGGCATCAGGTGAAATAATGAAACAAGAACTATCTATGAATATGAATGCCTGCAGAGATACTACAATTCCATTAATGGCTCCAAAACCTCCATGTTAACTGTGGGAAGATGAACTTTACATCATGGTCTGGACACAGGGAGTACATTTCCCAAATAGCTAAGCATGGTCTTCATAAGGCTGACAACCCATCTCCTGAAGTCTCTCAATAAATATAATTCTGAATTATTAACATGGTTTGTGTAGTTGTCATGATGCCTCTAATTTATGACTATCATTTTTAAGGCAGGGTTCTTCCACAAGCCTTCCTGAGAGCCATATTCCTACATTTTAAACTTGCTATCCGGCTCCCTTCTTTTCCTTTACCATTTGACAGGTAAATCTCCTCAGAGACCCTTGGCAGGAGATTAGTCCTGCACACCTCCAGAGAACCATTGCTTTTCTCCATGCCTGACTTGTTTTGTTTCAATTCTCGCCACTCTACATGGTTTTGCCAATTGCTGTAGAAACTGTCATGAGAATTCGTGAAATAATCACCTAACAAGTCCCGAGAGCAGAACACATAGTTTAGAGTCAATGTCAATGTCACTATTACATTTCTGGGGCAAGCGACAGGGTACAGTCAGATTTCCTTTAGACTCTGTCTCTAAGAACAGATTGAACTCATTTCACTTCTCATTCTAAATATATATATACATACATATATATACATATGCATATGTATATATATGTATGTATATATGTATATATATATTTGAAACTGAAGAATTATGTAAGTAGGTTACCCTTTAAAATAAGAAAACTTATTGTTTTCATTGTGGAGACTTCCATAAGATTGCTAATGTATTTTACAATAAAAATCTGGAACTTCCACAACGACATCCCAATATGAACATTAGAGAAGCATCAGCAGTGAGCATGCCTCAGTAGGAAAGTCCTTGGGTGCCACATGCATGACCCATTTCACAATCTCAGTTATAAATAGAAAGACTGAGAAAAGGGGGAATAGCCTCCCTCCATGCTTCTGACGGAACACAGGGCCTTGCAAAGTGAGATTTCTGCTGAGGTGTTGGCTGAAGAAATATTGACCTAGAAAGACAGTCGGTGTAGTGTCTAGAAATTATTCCCTCCATCAACACATTAGGTGTGTCTAAAGGTGTCAGTTCGATCGCCAAAGATCCGTACATTTCCAAATGAATGGAGTTAGAAACATTACGGTACTGACATGAGACTCTATAGTGATTCCCCAAGACCTACCAATCTTTGAAAACTGGTTTTTAGAACATCCAACAGAAAATCAGTCTAAGTTTAAAAAATAAAAGCAACCAAAATGTCAATCTCATCTCATAACCTTAGAAAGAACTTTCAGAAGAGGCAGCTGTATTGGTTCTTGTACTGGCTGGTTTGTGTCAGCTTGACACAAGCGGGAGTCATCGGACAGGAAGGAGCCTCAGCTGAGGAAATGACCCATGAGATCCAGCTGTAAGGCATTTTCTCAATTAGTGATCAATGCAGGAGGGCCCAGTCCATGGTGGTCGGTGCCATATCTGGTCAGGTAGTCCTGGGTTCCATAAGAAAGCAGGCTGAGCAAGGCAAACAGAGCAAGCCAGTAATCTGCCCCCCCCCCCACGGCCTCTGCATCAGCTCCTGCCTCCAGGTTCTTGCTTGCCCTCTGTGAGTTCCTGTCCTGTCTTCCTTCAATGATGAACAGTGGTGTGGAAGTGTAAGCCAAACAGACTCTTCCCTCCGCAACTTGCTTTTTGGTTGTGGTGTTCCAGCGCAACAGCAGTGACCCTAATTAAGACAGCCTCCCCCCCCACCCCATTAAAATATCCAGAAGCAGAACTAACAAGAAGAAAGCCAAGTTTAAAATAGATACTGTCTCTTTAAGAGAAGCGAATGTGAATTGACAACAGTTTAACCAGGAAGGTCTAAGATTGACTCTTAGAGATAAGCAATCATGTCACAGTCTGTGCTGATGGTGAAAACTGCCCTCACCCAAGTTGCTTCAAAATGTATCTAAATGAGAATATTTACAGAATCTATGTTGGTGGAAAATGAAAATACTATTCGTCTCCCTGAAAGCTAGCGTGCCCAGTTTCCAATATCTGCAGAATTTACAGTGCAAATTTTACAGGTAAGGTTTAGGAAATAATTTTTCTGCTAGAATCACAATCATTTACTTTTTAGAAAGCAAGATCAAATATGATATTAAGCAAAACCTATATTGAGAGTTGGGAGTGAAAATTAATTCTGAGAACTATCGTTTTCATCTTTGCATTGAACTGAGGAAGTACAGAAAGGAGATGCAAGGTGACACAGATCATGAATGTCAGAATAAAGATTGCCTTCAGCCTCCACACCATTGTTACTGAAAGCAGCAAAAGTGACCAGCACAATATCTCCTTTAAAATCTGAGGACTGTAAGTCACAGCATCAGAAAACAGCATCTCGGAAAACATTTAAAAATAAACAAGGAGGCTTGGTTCTGCAGAGCTGCCTGAACAATGCATGCGGATCTTACCTGCTGATGTGTTGATGGTCCCTATCTTCTCTGGAGAAAGTTATGAATATTAAATAGCATGGATAACTAAGGGTGATGCTGTTTTATTCAAACAGTGCTGCTCACTTCAAGCTAGGCCAAGATGACAGTATACTGAACAAACATCTAGACCCATGAGCCCAGGACTAGAGGATCGGTCCCTTATCCTGGTCATCCCATTATGACTGGCCAAGCAGGAGGTGGGCATCTAGTCATCTGCATTGAGTCTAAAACTTTAGCATATTTTTCAAGAATACTTGATTGCATATCCAAAGAATTTGTTGAATTAAGAATCTGGGCTCATAAAAATGAGCTAAGAAATGTTCCACAAAAAGACTGACTTTGCTAATCTCTTCCAGTTGCTATGGCATAGGAAGGAATGGTAAGTTAAAAGAAAAAAGTAGTGCAAATTAAAACAAATTTGATGATTAGTATAGTATATTTAGTACCTTAAAATTTGCAAATATAAAAAATGGTATATCAGTTTAAAGCAATGAATATGGCTCATAAATAGAGTGTTGTTTCAAGTTAATCAGAAGAAGCCAAGTATATGACAGAGTTTGACAACTAGACAATAGTTCATGAGAGAATGTTGATCCAACTCATCTGGGAGAATAAAAATTAAACACATTTTATTTATGGGTGTTGGCGGAGGCTGCTCGTTCATTTCTCAGCCATGCAAACCCGAAATAATCACACAAACTATATTAATTACAACAATGCTTGGCCAATCACTTAAGCATATTGTCAACTAGCTCCTATATCTTAAATTAACTCATTCCTATTATTTTATATTTTACCACAAAGCTTGTGGTTTACTGGTAAGGTTCTGGCTGGTGGTTGGTGACTTTCTCCTTCAGCAGCTACATGGCATCTTTTTGACTCCACCTACGCTCTCTCTCTACATTTTTGTTTGGATTTTCTATGTGGCTTTACTCTGTTAAGCCATTGGCTGGAAGCAATTTCTTTATTAACCAATGGCAATAAAACACATTCACAGCATACAGAAGAAAATCTCACATCATATGGGTAATAATTTTTAAAATCTAAAAGTATGACATCATCTTTGAAAATATGATACTGAATAGGTGCTACACTCAGTCCTAAACTGGTTTCTAGAATCTCAATTCAGAAACAGAGAGGCCTTAAGAGTCCCACAATTTCAAGAGCTACTAAAGTAGAATCTGACTTGTCTCACACCATTGCCACAGCCAGCTTCAGCCTGTACTCTCCACCAGATCAAGGACAAAACACCCAGAGAAGAAGTGACCACTGGAGTCACCCCAATAGTACCAAGGAGTATCTGTGACTGGTACCTCAGTTCATCACATGCTTAGGAGGACTGACATGTGTCTGGGGCATACTTGGGAGAATTAGCACAAGATCAAAAGGGGCAGAATTTTCTAGCACACCACATTCCAGAAAATTAGTGAAAGGATGGAAAGTGGACCGTTTGGTGACGGCACCCTGCAAGTGAGAAACCAGAGGGTGTACTTGTCATATCAGAGATAGGAGGTAAAATGGACAAACAGATACAGTTTCAGGCCCAGCTTCAGAGATAAAACAGCAGGGATAGCGGTCACCAGCCACAAATCAGGAGAGCCACAAAAACCAAAAGACAGGAGAGAACCACAAACACATGTGGCCCTGATGTCCTGCCATAGTCTTCCTGCCAGTCCCAGGGCAAAAGACATGGAAGAACTGATCCTCCATCTCTCTCTTCCTCTCCCTCCTCCTTCCCCTCCTGCGCTCCCTCTCTTCTTCTCTCTCACACATGCATATGTATGCACAAACACAAATACATGCCACTCACATATGCTCACACACATGTGCACACTCACACATACTTCCTCACACAGAAAGACACACACATACACACACTTGCACACTCTCCCATGTGCTCACACACATGTGCACACTCACACATACTTCCTCACACAGAAAGACACACACATACACACACTCTCTCACACATAGACATACACATGTGTGTACTCACATATACTATTTCTCTCTCTCACACGGAGAGACACACACTCACATACACACATGCACACTCTCACACACATGTGCGCGCGCACACTCACACACACAGACATACACGTGCACACTCACACAAACTCGCTCTCACACACACACTCACACATACATATACACACACTCACACACAGAGAGACACTCACACAGAGACACACACTCACACACATGCGCGCACACACACAAACACACACACAAAGAAGGTGAAAATATAGCTTTCTTCTAGTAGACTAAATCCCCATCAACAATAACGAGCTGTCAAAACAGGTGTATGCTGGGCTGGGTGTGAAGAGGCACAGATGAAGTTTAAACTGAATGAGAGACTTGAATTTTAAATTAGACCAAAATTTAACAATTAAAAATGACCAGTACAGTTCCTCATGCTTGAACATAATTGACATATGACTTAGCAATTTTATGTTCACATACAAAAATGCTCATTTTTAAATATTCATAACAGCATTTTCATAATAGATAAGAAGAAAATGACTCAAGTACTCAACTGACAAAAGAATTTAAAAGTGTGGTATATTCATATGATAGCATATCATCAGGCAATAATAAGAAATAAAGTATAAATATATTCATTCTATTATGTGACTGAGTCTCAAAAATATACTGGATATCATATATCAAAATTCAGAATATGAAAATAAGAATTTCTATGACATGAGATTCCTTTCTGTATTCTGTGAATACCATTGGTTAATAAAGAAACTGTCTTGGGCCTGTGCAGGGAATAGAGGTAGACGGGGAAAACTAAACTGAATTCTGGGAGAAAGGAGGCAGAGTCAGGGAGAAGCCATGGAGCCCCACTGGAGACAGATGCCGGAACTTTACCAGGTAAGCCACAGCCACGTGGCGATACACAGATTAATAGAAATGGGTTAAATTAAGACATAAGAGTTAGCCAATAAGAAGCTAGGGCTAATGGACCAAGCAGTGTTTTAAATATCATGGTTTCCGTGTGGTTATTTCGGGGCTGCCAGGAACAAACAAGCAGCCTTCTCACAACATTTCTGCTTTTAGGTTTCTTCTACAGACATAAAAAATAAACAAACCTTTTTCTTATAACTTATGTCGTTTGCATTGATTAACAGTCCTTGAGTTAAGAAACGTGTGGTAATAGCTCTGAGAAAATAGACAGAAGCTGGATTTAGACAGGATAAAGCAGAAGCCAGGCAGATCGACTGGCAGAAGAGTCCTCAGAGAGACACGGTAACAAGTAGCTGTGAAATATCTCATGCCAGGATGAAATCAGCCCTTGAAAGGCATTGTTGTCAGCACCCAAAATGTAACTGTTCAAGTGAATCTTCCACCCTCTCACTTCCTGCTCTTACTTCTGTTCTCTGCCAGCAGCATACTGTAAAGTGCTGAGGTCTCTGCTAATGAGACTGTGACAATATGGACCATCTGGCTCCATATGTTGACTCCCATCCTGAGCACGAAAGCTCTCAGCCATGATGAACTAAAAAAGCAAAACCCAAGGGATTTGACTCCTGTGGCTTCCCCCACCATAAATCTGTGTTATAGGAGACTAGAAAACCAGGGCTGTCATTCTCTGAAATTTTTTCGAGATTCCTCTTGGATGCCATCATAATCATTTTCAGAAACTCTGAAAGAGCACCCAAATTATCTAAACAAAGAGAAAAAGATGGCAGTAGTGAGCCCTGCTTTTGCTATGAGTGTTGCATGGGATTCTAGTGTTGACAACACAGGTTACAAATTAAATAAAGTCACACACTGCTCTGAAATTAGCCTGGCCATCCCAAAGAAACTCTTTGTGAAGCTAAGATAGACTGATCACCAAATTGTTATTTTCTTAGTTGTACAATTAATGAGGTGTGTACTATGGATTCTAATTTCTACACTGTGTGCCAGGGTCCTCTGAGCACCAGAAATGTTAGCAGTGATGAAGATGATGGTGATGGTGGTGGTAGTAACAGCAGGAACAATAGCTAACATATACTAAGTGCTTAATGAGACTAGATTCTGTGTTACATCTTGAAACACTTCACACAGCTCCTAGTCTGTCAGGTAGATATTTTTATATAAGCCAAACCAGCTCATATATTTGAATACTTGGTCACAGATGGTAGTTCTGCTTGAGGAAGTAATGAAACCTTTTGATAGATGAAAATGTGATCAGCCAACTTCTTGACCCTGCTACCAGCTCTTCCCACCAACCAGTGTGTGGAGTCTCTGCAAACACCACAGCCAGCAGAGTCTTGAACCACTTGAGGCAAGAAGGAAGTCTGACTCAGCATGACTCAGTCCCTGGTATTGGTTCAAACTTCAAGAGTCTGACACCAGGTAGTTCATTTTAGGTATATTTAAACACAGTACAATGGAAAAGTATTTCCTGGTGATAATAAACTCAAACCTGTGTGCACAACAAAAGCTTAAGATGTGACTGCAGGGAAACTCTTGTGAGGCACAAGTGACATCTTCCATAAAGTTAGGCTCTACAGAGTAACTGAGGAAGCAGGCTCAACATAAGCAAGGCTCCTGATAAGGTTCTTGGGGGAGGATAGCACTATAGACATAATTGAGATAAAAGTCTGGAGGGGTTGGTGTGGCGTCGTCATACACATAGCACAGATGTCATCGTGCTACTAACCACATCTGTTTCCAGCCTTCTGGCTGGAAAACAGGCTATACACCTCTTCCTTTAAAGCGACAACCCTGTGTTTATAACATTCCTCATTTCCCTAGTGCTTATCTATGAGCAAGAGGACCTCCATGCTTTTTACAAGGATGGACTCTTCCCTCTGGAACCATAGCTAAAGTCAACCCTTTCTTCCCTAAGTGATGCTTCATTGTGGTATTTTATCATGGGACAGGAAAGTAATCAGTATGCTGATCCACTGCTCCCAACTAAGGATACAAGACCATGAGAAGAGGCATTCTTGATCCAGCTACGCATTAACCCTACCTATCCTTCTCCTGGATGACTTGCAGGGAAAAGATGACACGTTCAATTGGGAAGTAAAAGTTACAAGTACAAAACAACTGGAAACCTAAGTGTCTACAGTGCTGCTTGAAGCAGATTTCTCTCACTTGTTCAGATTTTACCGAAGAAACGAATAAGCTGTGTGCTACTTTTAAAAGCTCCCTGTCTCTTTCTCTCCCTGTCCATTTCATCTGCCAGCTGAATGTCTGCAGGGACACTGGAAACCTGTGCACTGAGTTCAGCAATGCTCAGTGCTATGAGCAGCTTGGCTATTATCTGAAAAGGAAGCTCACACATGGACAGTTGGTGCTGGTTCTCTGTTTACGATGTGTGATTGCATCTTGAAATCACCCACATAAATTCTCTCGTTGCTTCTCCACTTCTCAGCCTTTTGGCTAAGACTGTGTGTACATTAATCTCATTTACTCCTCATAGTAACACCATGAGGAATGTGATAATGATCTCATTGTACAAACAAGCTCATCAAAACGTCAACTAATTAGCCATTTGCCCAGTGTGTCACAGTTTGTCAGCAGAAAGCTAAAGTTCAACACAAAGAATTTCACTCCCTAGTCTTTTTGTCTGAAATGAAAACTATTATACTTACTTTGCTGCATAGAGAAAAACAATGAGAAATTATTCAACAGTGAAATAAAATAATTTGAAATAATCACATCTTCTATCTCTTTACATAACAATGTCTATGACACCCCCCCAAGTCCCTAAAAACTTGTGAAGATAGACCATGATATTTTAAGTTTCTCTTTAAATACCAAGTACGTCAGATGCCACACGTAAAGTCTGTGTTAGATTTGACAGTGAAATTCCTTTTACATTTGCAGTATTACTTTAAGCACTGAGCTGTGGCCTTGGCTTCTTTTGATTCCTATTTTGCAACAGGGAACAGCAAGTGCCTGAGAGGTGTCTAGATTTCATGAACCCATGAGTTTCATTAAGTATATAAAATTAGACCTTACTCTTAATCAGCAATCAATTCCGCACATTTAGAGGTCAACATCATTTTGTTCTCTGAGTTGGGAAAATCTTTTGTGGTCTAAAATAGTGTCATCTTCATTGTACCCAGAAAAAAAGCATTCCCTACACACTGGATCAATATCTGTGGTGGAAAGTCTAAACTATATTAATTGGGTTGGTGTCTGTCTGGCTTTTAGCCATTTTCTCAGAAGTCTCGGACTAGATTCTAAAAATCGATGTTTCCTGCTACCTTTCTAGCATAGAGGTGTGTAGGAGAAATTTACCAGCATAGTGCAAGACAAAACTTTGCTTTTATTTATGTTATAGTATACTCCAGGAAATAAGTCAAAAGGCTGCCTCAAAAGAGCAGTTAACACCCATGCCGTTGCCTTATGTTCAGAAATAATAATATGTAAACCAAATCTATGACTCTTCCTCCATGCTATGACAGCTACAGTTAAAGCCTCTGGCATTGAGCATGGTTTATTTTATCTTATATGCATTAGTATTTTGCCTGCATTTTGCATATGCACCAAATGTATGCCTGGATTTCTGGAACTGGAATTACAGTTATGAGCGGCCATGTCTGCATTGAGAATGGAACCTGGGTCTTCTGCAAAAGAAACGAGCGCTCTTAAACCCTGAGTCGCTTCTCCAGCCACAGCAATAGTGAAAGATGGCCAAGGGGATAGTTTCATGGCTTACGTCTGTTTAAAACACCCTTAAAACCCATTGTTTCAAAGTTTAGAAATGGAGGGTGAAGGGAAATATTTTTATAATCTTCTGTATAGCTATTTTTTAACCTTTTCTCCATATAGTATCACTTTGTTATAAAATTAAAAAGGAAAAGGAAATAAATCAGAAAATTTGGAAAAATATAGTTCTATAAAATGATTAGAACAGTGGCCTCTGAGTGGTGAAACGGAAGATACACGAATGCCCACACGGATGCCCACACGGATTCCCACACGGATGCCCACATGAATGCCCACATGAATGCCCACACGGATGCCCACACGGATGCCCACATGAATGCCCACACGAATGCCCACACGGATGCCCACACGGATGCCCACATGAATGTCCACATGGATGCCCACACGGATGCCCACACGGATGCCCACATGAATGTCCACATGGATGCCCACATGAATGTCCACACGGATGCCCACATGGATGCCCACATGAATGTCCACACGGATGCCCACA
>NC_022027.1:52620679-52628122 GCF_000317375.1 Microtus ochrogaster | reverse complement strand
GAATGCCCACACGGATGCCCACACGGATGCCCACATGAATGCCCACATGGATCCCTTTCTGTAGTTTTTCCCTAGAAACCGCCGAAATCAAGCAAGGAGTTTTCATTGGCAGTGAGAACAGTGTGTCTGGGCTTCCGTGTATTCCCTTGTAGCCAGAGGGCTCTCAACAGTCTTACCCTGATGAACTAAAATTGTGAGGCTGATTATCCATTTTTTAAAAAAAAAATGTAATATGTAATAAAGATATTTAGCTTCCTGTATTTTTAAGCTGAATAGGCAAGCTATTACTTTCTAGGTGAGTTTCAGCACACTGCCAGGAAGTCTCGGTTGGGGCTGTAAGGCCACTGTAAGTCACCCTTAGGAAATGGCGAACTTGAGGCAAGTTCACCTTCTACTCAAAAAGGAAACAGAAGTGGGGAAGAGACTGCTGATGTCCTTCAAGCTAGGAAGGTGGCTGAGTCTCTGGAAAGCCAAGTGCAATTTGAGGAAGATTATAAAAAAAGATGCTGAGACTGCATAATCAAGTCTGGGACATATAACTGAATAACTGAATATATATATATATATGAAGTTCTTGAAGAGATGAAAGTTGAAGAAACAGACAAAAGAAAACTGAGAAAATTACATCGTTACCAGGTTTTCAACAGATGAGAAATGGCTGCCAAGACTCCTCTCTCAGGAAGTAGCACAGGTTCATGAGGTTTGTTAGAACTGCTTCCCACCGTCCACAAGGCAATCCAGTCTCTGCCTAGCACTGATTCCTTTGCACCAAATATATGACTGCTTCTTTGGGAAACTGAACCCATAAGATCTCAAAGATATGGTTGCCTGAAGAAGACCCACAAAATGGCAACATCAGCTGATGTGCCACCATGGATAGGGGAATCTCCATAAGTTCCCATTCCTAGAGGAAGAACGACAGGTGGCCGCCACCCAGAGAGGGAGAACCAGTTCCTCAAGGGGTGAACTCCCACACCGTCCAGTCTCAAGTGGTCAGCCCTAAACACATGTAGACACAGCGGTACCAATGGGTTGTATATATGTGGGGGGTATAGACAGATAGAAAATAATGCTATATAAACCGCAAGCATTTCAGAAGACAATGATGTGCATTCTTAACTCTGGTAAGTATGGAAAACTAGCACTATGACTGAGGTCCCAGGATGCATACACTTTTTCTGTTAACTGAATCACAGAAATGGGAACCCTGTGAAACTGTCATGCTTTATGAACTTGAAATATTAAAGGTGAGTCCTGATTTAAATTCCTAATTAAGACATTGAGCTTTCAGTACAAGAGGAAGTAGCCTCAAGGACATACTGTTTATAAAAACCAATTGCAAATATTTCTCCTCTCATTTCTATATTCCCTAGATGTAGACAAAGGAAAATTCAAATTATATTTGTTATATACTCCCATTTATGTTTACAATATTTGTGCACCTATGCAAAGTTTCTTTACCATACTGTATGCATGCATGTTTCTACCTCTGCTTAATATATTTTGTATATTGCATTATACATTTATACCTCTGATCAAGATACTTATATATTGCTTACATTTTGTGGTCATCATGGTCATTTGCTGAACATTTGTTTAAATATTGTTTAATATTTTAATATGAAGCCTTAGTCTTTCAGTTGTATAGGTATTAAGAATTACAAGTCGCCAGGCATTGGTGGCACATGCCTTTAATCCCAGCACTCAGGAAGAAGAGGCCAGGCTGATCTACAAGAGCCAGTTCTAGGACAGGCACCAAAGCCACAGAGAAACCTTGTCTAGAAAAAACAAACAAAACAAAACAAAAACAACAAGAATTACAAGTCAATAGTCATACTATGATTGTCATACTTAGATTAATCAGATTCCTCAGATGTGTAGAGATTGTATTCTGCATAGATATGCAATCTTCAAACATTTCAAAGTACTATAAAATATGACATTTAAATAACTTAGGGTTCTGTTGAAATAAGATCTGCTTGCTCCTGGCAACACCAATCTATTCCTGAGAGAATATTGGGTACCAAAGATACTCCACTTGGAGCTTGTTTTCTTCTTGGCATGTACGTTTTTGCCTTTTCTTTGAACAATACTTGATATTTATTCTTATTATATATAATTTTGTATTAGGCTTATAACTCTCTTATTTAGACAAAATTGGAAGGTGCTGTGGAAACTCCTTCAGCCAATAGCCTTTAAGATACTGGCCCACGTTAATCATTGTCTCATGTACTATAAGTGCAGATGAAAATCACACACAGGCCTCTTGGCTGCTGGATTCTCTTCCAGTTCCCAGTGAACACAGAAAACCACAGATCACTATTCTTACTGTGAGTTTATCGCCAAATAAATAAACCTTTGTTATATTCCATTCCAGACTATTGTGAAACTCCTTTGTATGCCAACAAGACCCAGGGATGATGCTTCTCTCTGCATCTCTCTTCTGTTGATAAACAATGACCAGAGCTGAGAAAATCCAAGAGCTTTTTCTTTTCTCTTTTCTCCTCTCTCTCTCTCTCTCTCTCTCTCTCTCTCTCTCTCTCTCTCTCTCTCTCTCTCTTTCTCTCTCTCTCTTGTTTAAAAATTGTGACAAAGAACATAAGGAAACAAATGACCACAAAGGAGCCAGAGAGAAACACAGAGAACTATCCCCAGAGGAGTGAGGCTATGTAAGCAATTTTCCTTAAAATATAGATTTTTTTTTTCATTTTATTGCTAAGGAAAAAAGAAAAGCTGCCTTGGCTATGATCTCTATTCCCTAGTAGAGGCCCATTAATATTTTTTCATGAACTACGTTTGCCTGAGGGATTCAGACATTCCATCCCTTTAGTAAAATTCAAATTAACATTAGACAAGTATAATTTGCCTCTGAGTCTTAACTAGCCAGTTCATCATCTCCAATTCTAAGAAAATCAACAAAAAGAAGCAGAGAAAACGACGCCTGTAAACAGATCCAGTGGGGAGACTGAGACCCCTTGGACTCCATCAGCTCCAGGGATCTCAAAGGTCTGCAGGTACCGTTTTTCCTACTTACCAAAGGCTTGGTTTCATCTTCATCTTTGAAATAATAAAGCTGATCCCCTTTGAGCACAAACCAGCGGGTGTGCCAAGTCTTGACAAAGCCTCCTTGCTTCCTCAGCCACCCACACTTGGTGGCATTTTGCCGGCCTTGGCTTTGGGGGTTCTCCGTGGCGTCATTGTTCTCCTCCATTTTCAAGTTGATAGGTTTTTCTGTTTAGAAACAAAAGGAAAGAAAAAGAATAAGGTAGTCTGTAACCACTTTTCCAAGGAAAGAAGGAAGGAAGGAAGGAAGGAAGGAAGGAAGGAAGGAAGGAAGGAAGGAAGGAAGGAAGGAAGGAAGAAAGAAAGGGATAAAAAAATGTGTATCAACTCACTGACTGGATTTCTAAATGCTGACCAGAGACCTGTCACTGGTATGCCCAAAAGGAAAGCGTTTTTACCTGCCTTCACACTGGGGGTGAGAACCCTTTCTTCCCAAGTAGAGCTACAGATTGAGAAAGTTCTAGAGGTTTTCAGCATCTAGGCTTGTGTGCTTGCTGTGCAGTGCTGGGGGCCTGCGTATGCAGCCTGGCCTGTGGTTACCTGAGCAGGCACTATTCTATCTCCACACATGTTAAAGCTTAAAGTGACTATTTAAAAAACCTCAGTGGAAGAAGTTTGGTTTGCACATGTGAAAGTCTTTTTAGGTTTTGTTCTCTGCTTCCTCCAGAGTATCCACTGAGGGTTTTCTCAGCCTTGGGTCTGTGTAGTAAAGAAAGTTTAAAAGAAAACAAGAAAACAAAACAAACAAACAAAGAAATCCTTCATGGCTAGTTGATTTTTCTTTCCTCCACAGGCTCCCTCAAATTCAGGAATGACGGGGTTAAAATTCCAGGACACTTTAAGCACCATTTCAGACTGTGAGTAAAGAGCCCAGGGGCATGCACTCCATACAGAGCAAGAAAATTAGCCTCATGAATGGAGAATCAGCAGCGCCCATAGGAAGCTAGACTTGCATAGTAGAAACACGGGGGTGGTAGGAGGTGGGCTTTGGGGGGGTGCCCATCCATGGAAACAAATTCTGCAAACCGTGGTTAAGAACCAAGAGACTGTTTTGATGTGGTTAAGAATGAAGCGATGTGTTTTTCTGTCTCAGAGGCTCCCTCCAGTTTCTTGCTAGTGTTTATTTCTCAGCATTTACGCAGGAAATGGGAAGTGTTAGCTCATCCTGGGTCTTTGTATGAGGACACAAACACGGAATTAACTCACAAAACAGACTGGCCTGACTAAGGCATTTTCATGTCTGCCTTTAATTTAATAATTCCGATTTGCACCTGAAGATGAGCTTCCAGACTGATTTTCTTTTCTAGTCCTGTTTTCAAGCAATTATAACGTCCAGAGTCCCAATCACAAATTCCATGGTGGTTTTTGTTGTTGTTGTTATTTTGTTTTTGCCAGCCCTTACCTCCCAGACCTCACCTGGGCTCCTTAAGTTCTTTGGATGTCATTCTACCACTTGGTGCACAGCAGTGAATTTGAATGTGGGTTTGATCTTTTTATTTTGGTCATTTCAACCATCTTCCAGGTGGTCTCTGTCTCCTCACCTTGCAGACATTCCAATATTCTCCATCCTTCTTTCAATTTTTCCTTTAAGCTATTTTATACTTCATTTGGGTCATTTGTGCATTCTCAGGCTCATTGAATACATACAGGTGCCCTTTCTATGCTGAACCCCACCCTGCACGGTGTGTAGGGAATGATGAAACCTTCCCTGCCCCTGCCATGGGGCATTCCCATGGCAATGACAGCTGATTGCAGTAACACTCACTCCACATGTATGTGAAGTATCTGCAGATTGGGTCATTCCTGACACTTCAAGTTTGCTACGCCCCCAGGGCAGGAACTTTCAACTCCTTTCTGTCACAGCACTTGACCTGGCATCCAGAAGCAGGCAAGCCCAGCTCTCCATGAAGAGAAAACACTATGATGTAATTTAGACAGTAAGACCACCCGAAACAATCTTCTCTTTTGTCTCCTGGTGTTTAAATTGTTCCGACTACACAATTTATTTCTTCACCATTTATTTATCCTTGACCAACTATTTGTAAAGTTAGTAAGACAATAAAATAAGCATCCCAACACACACACACACACACACACACACACACACACACACACACACACACACCCCTAGAATATATAACAGCCAAATAAATAAACTAATTCTTTCTTTAGGGACTTTTTCTATCTTCCCTCTCAAATTTAAGCATTTTACTAACTTTAAAAAAAAAAACAACCAGCCTCTAAAGATTTGCAAGATAATTAGCAAGCTACCATCAATAATAAAGAAATGTACACAGCCAATTCCCATTTTTTTCCCTACACTTTTGGCCTTAGTAGAAAACGCGTGTGTTAGAACGAAGTTTATGGCCCTTCTTGCATCTGTTGCTTAGAAGTCTAGCGAAAGCCAGGGGAAGCGTTGCCTGCTGAACCCTGGAAAAGCTACAGTTAATTTCATGAGTTTATAATACATCATAAGGAGTCTCAGCAACACTAATTATATTATTAAAACAAAGGAACATGATTTATTAAAGACTTAGGGGAAAAGAATGCCATGCCTCCTGCTGTGTGGGAGAAAAACAGAATGAAACAAAACCAAACAGAAACTGAAGTCTTACAAAAATAACCAAGGTGTTTGTAGAAACAGTCAAAAACCCTCTCCCACCTCTACAATAAAGAGGAGGAGCTAGCTTGTTCCCAACTCCGGGTCCTTTTAGTTTATTTTCTCTGCAATTCTGTAACTGTAGGGACATTAGATATCTAGCTACCCTACGTATCCAGTATGACATCCATCTGATACAGGGTGAAGCCAATCAATGTTTGAAGTAATCAGTGTTGCATTAGGGCCTTGTGCTGGGTGACTAATGGCGACGTTATCTCCTCCTGAAACCTCTGGACCCCGATCTGCCACCCTTTCCAGGCCCACACATGTGCACGATAACCACAGCAGCTTCTTTTAAATTTGGAAAGCCCCGAGCTCCCTTATGCCTGGAGTCTTGACCTATGTCGATCTCTTTCCAGAATGCCCCTCGTCTGCCTCTTTGCATAGCCGTTCACTTGAATCCCAGTCTGAAATTTCCCAGGGCTGCCTGGAATCATCTTATGGATGAACTCAGCTCTTTGTGTTCTCTCTTATCCCACCCTGACCCCTCACCTGCCTCTCTAACAGTTTCCTGCATTACCAGATATTTTACGGGATTTTTGTTTCTTTAATTGTTCTTTCACTGTCTGTCATACCCCCAACTCCCAAAGAAGCCATAAGCTTCATGAGGTCAAGGCCACAGCTTTGCTGACCACAGCATCCCAGTGCCCTTCACAGTGCATGCTGGGTACGGTAAGCATCATCTGAATGGAGGGGAGGTGGTGTGTATTCTAGTTTGTTTTTTATTGCTGTGGTAAACAAACAAACAAACCGCAAAAACACTGACCAGAAGCAACTTGTGTGTATGGGGCAGGGGAGCTAGCTTACATGCCCCTGTCAGTCAGTCACTGAGCAAAGTCAGAGCATGAACTCCAGAAGGAAACTTGGAAGCAGGAACTCAAGCAGAGGCTGTGGAGGAGTGTTGCTGACTGGCTTGTTCAGTCTGCCTTTCTTTTACAACCCTAAACGACTGCTCGGTGGTAGCGCTCCTGAGCTGGGCCCTCCTACATCCACCACCAGTCATGAAAATGCCCCCATGTACCCCTCTAGAGACCAGTCTGAGGGAGGAAGTTTTCAACTGAGGCTCCTTCTTCCCACATGACTAACGCGTGTCAAACTGACAGCAATCTAAGCAGCACAACGTGAAACAACCACAAGAGAAGTCCTATAAAGCATGTCTTGGAGGACTCTCTTTCTTGGTATTTAATGCCTTCAGGATAGTTGTGTACTTTAGGGACTCGGGTTCTTTTCCTTTGATATGGGAGATTTCAGATAAGATGCAGTCAGGATGATCACACTTGAATAACTTTGAATGCCCTTTACAAAACATAACAATCAACGCCAACCTTGACAATTTCACTTTCTAGCCATGGTAGTAAACACATGTTTCACTGCTGGGTTAGCATTAGACATATGTGCTTCATATGTTACCATTCTCGGAGCATGACTTCACTAGATGCCCTCTGAGGAGCTCCTTTCTCTCATAGTCAGGGCCTTGCAACTTAGTGGTTCGTGAGGAAGCAGAACAGAGTCACGACTGTCGATACTGATCAGCATGGCAAGGGCAGAACTAGAGCAATACTGATCAGCATGGCAAGGGCAGTACTACAGTAATACTAATCAATACTGATCAACATGGCAAGGGCAGTATTATAGCAATACTGATCAATACTGATCAGCATGGCAAGGGCGGTATTACAGCAATACTAATCAATACTGATCAGCATGGCAAGGGCAGTACT
>NC_022027.1:52597372-52620579 GCF_000317375.1 Microtus ochrogaster | reverse complement strand
CAAGGGCAGTACTACAGCAATACTAATCAATACTGATCAGCATGGCAAGGGCAGTACTACAGCAATACTAGTCAATACTGATCAGCATGGCAAGAGCGGTATTATAGCAATGGGAATGCATGCATGGTGGCTCTGAACTAAAACAAAAAACAAAACTGAAAAATTAACCAGCATCTTGATGTCACTCTTGGGGAAAGGCTTGATGATGATGGCTCCCAGGAGGTGTCAGGGCTGAGGATGCTCCATCATTTAATGACCTTGTGGCCGCCAATTGTTCAGTGACAGAAACTGACTTTGCATCCACTGATTTAGTCACTTTTGCAAGCAGAGGAACTAGGAACATGTGGTATGATCAGAAGGGAATTCATTTCCCTAACAGAATTTTCCAGACTCAGAGACACATGCAGGAACTTAGATTGGTGACTTCATTCCAACAGAGGATACATTTACAAAACTGCATAGAAATAGGATTGCCAGATGCCACAGGGTTTTACTATATCCCAATTTAGCCATATAGATTCAACTACACATGTCCAGAAAATACAAGAAAAGAGATGTAAGGAACAGAAGTAAAAGAGAAGAGGAAAAGAGAACAATGGGAAAGTACAGCAACCCCACGGCGATGCCTTTTCCTGCTCCCCACTCCGCACAGGAGGGCCACAGCTACGTGGAGCTGCAGTTCTGCAGCCACTGAGTGCAGCAAGGCTGGGATGAGATGGGGTCTCACAGCACTACTGGAAGCTCAAGAGCCTGAACGCCATGATCCCAGGCCTCACAGTCCCTCGGCACAGAGGATTCCTGTGGGTCTGACAGTATCTGTTCTATCCTGGGAAAGAAAATGAAAATTGGCAACATTGGCAAAACACTGCAATTTACAAGGTGTTTATGGGGCTTTCTAGAGTAATTTTGGTCACATCCAAATGTCACCATTTTTTTTTTCAGAAAGGGGAAGACATCCACACCAAACTCATTTATGAGGCTACTCCATCACACACAGCATGTGACCACGGACACCAGGCATTTAACTGGATACTCTGCTCTCTCTTGTTTTTTTAAATAAACAACAGAAACAAAACTTTGTTTTGTAGGTATTCCTACCATGCTATTTTGTCAAGCATGTTATTAATATTTTATTGGTTAGATTTTCAATGTCCAACACATAGCCTTCCTATACAGTTCACATTATAAAAACATACACAATGACTTCCAGCCTCCTTCCCCAGGAATTAAAGGAATTCTTTATTAGTGATCCAGGTTCAAGGATCTTGTTTTGTAAAACAGAAAACAAACTAGTGTAGCACGACTGTGTATTTCAAGCCTAACTGGAATCTCCTCCCCACGTGCCCTGCCTCACAAATGCACAGAGAGATGCATGTCCATTCAAATGAAGGCAAGTGTACGGAGACAGAGAACCACGTCAGAATTGTAGACAACACCCTGTACAAACCCAGAACTCTCACACCTCTTCCTGAATTACTCCCCTGGCTTTCTCTCTGCTCCCTGCATCTGCTCTTCCTGCAACAATATCACACATTCCATCCATGAAAGCAGAGTTTCCTTTGAGAAAACAAATCAGGTCATGATATCATAATGTTTGTACTTTGTCATTAATTACTCATTTATACTCAGAGGTAACTCCAAAATATTGGGCCTGTCTTAGAAAGGCCTGTGTGATCCCCTCTACCGTTCCCAGAATGCTGCCCTCGTGGCTTTGAACGGCTAGCTCTTCCTCATTGTGAGTCCTCTCAAATGTCACCTTACTCCCGAGGACACACGGGAGTGTCCTGCCTGTCCCTCCATTCCTACTCATCACCCTGCCTTCTCCGCTTTTGTTTCTGTCTCACTTGTTTATGTGTCTCCCACATACCAGCACCCTATGTTGCTTTGTTTCTGTTCAGGGTACAGAGCAGAAGGGGCGTGAAGCCGCTCTCAGATGCACAGCTGTGTGTTAGTGCATGAACAACCCCGAGATCCAAAACTGTCAAACAGCACGGCACTAGCTCTTGTAGACCAGGCTGGCCTCAAACTCACCGAGATCCACCTGCCTCTGCCTTCCAAGTGCTGGGATTAAAGGTGTGCACCACCACTGCCCGGGAGAAAATGGTTTTTAAAAAATGGATCATGTAGCTTCAGATTCACACAAGAGTCTGAATGTAGAGAAGACTTTGCAAATGCAAACATTAACCAACAACAGCGCACAAGAGAAGATGTGAGATGGGAGCTCACCAAATCCAGCTGGACTGGGACTGGATGAGCATGGGATTAAACTGGACCCTCTGAATGTGGCTGATGTTTGGAGGAGACTGAGAAGCCATTGATAATGGCACTGGGATTCGTCTCTACTGCACGTACTGGCTTTTGGGGACCCTAGTCTATTTGGATGCTCACCTTCCTAAGCCTAGATGGAGGGGGGAGGGCCTTGGACTTCCCACAGGGCAGAGTACCCTGCCTTCTCTTAGGACTGGAGGGGGAGGAAGGGGGAGTGGGGGCATGAGAGGGAAGTGGGAGGAGGGGAGGAAGTGGAAATTTTGATTGGTATTATTTATAAAGTAATAAAAAAAGAAAAAAATTAGAATGTTTTCGCTAAATGCTGTCTCTGGTAATCCTTGTTAACCATACACAGTCCCTGACCACATCTGTGAGGGAAACAAGTAACGAGAAATTAAGCACAGCAGTTGAGGATGGGAAGTTTAGATTGGGCACCAACAGGGCGTCCTGGAGGACTCAAGGTAAAGCACAGCAGTTGAGGATGGGAAGTTTAGAACAGGCACCAACATGGCATCCTGGAGGACTCAAGGTGATCGCTTTCTACATCTGAAGCTCGATTATGGAGGAAGCACAAAAAGGTCCTGTTGCTTGGTTATTTAAAATTAAATTGTTAAAAATGTCAGACAATGGACAAATGCTGGACGACATCATAAACTTCATTGTACATTTTATGTTGTAATAAATATTTATGAAATTATTTACATTTGAAAGAAAAAAGACTCATGAGAATGATAAACTATAACCTCTGTAAGTATTTGCTTTGTGTTTGTTGTTTATCTAATATTTTATTTCATTTAATATTTGTGCAGAGAATGTGTTTCCTGGTAAGGAGGTCTTATTCAATTGGGGAGGGAAGGTTTTTTAATCCACCTACAAGTATTTCCTGCCTTCACTTCACCATCTGAGAAATGAGGGGAAAGCACAAGTGAACTTAACACCCTCAGCAGATAAAAACCTGATGCAGGAGTCCCCTCTGTGTGCAGTCTTTACCATTAATGGATAAAGAAACTGCTTTGGGCCTGTTGATAGGGCAGAACTTAGGTAGGCAGTGAAAACAGCACTGAATGCTGGGAGAAAGAAGGGTGGAGTCCGAGACACGATGGAGCTCCCACCAGAGATAGATGTGCTGAAACTCTGCTTGTAGGCCATGACCTTGTCGTGATATACAGATTAATAGAAATGGATTAAATTAAGATGTAAGAGTTATCCAATAACAAGTTAGAGCGAATAGGCCAAGCAGTGATTTAACTAATACAATTTCTGTGTGGTTATTTCTGGGCTAAGCTAGCCGGGCAACCAGGAACCAACAAGTGGGCCTTCTCCTACAGAAACTGAGCAACACAATCGCTTTACTGATGGTGGGGGTAAGAGAGCACTGACAGACACACTGTGGATTTCCTGCTCCCTTTTTTTCCACTCGACAGACATTGCTAACCACGTGGGTATGTACCTAGATGTCCTCTCAGTACCGCAATGGAAGTGGTCGCAGGCCATCCATCACCCACGAAAAGGACAGGGAGACTCTACTCTAATTTTGAGGACAAATGAGGAACTGAAACTATCACTGGACTCTGAGGCGTGTCACCGATGGAATGCCACTAATGCCACGGGGAACAGGTGAGGAAGCCACCTTCTCTACACCAGGGAGAAGTGATAGTTTTAAGAAGGCCAGTACATGGCAATTACCACTTGATCTTATAGTTACTAAAAAAGAAAAATCCAGAACAAGGAAATATAAACATACATTGAATAATTCCTTCTTTATTAATTAAGCCAGTATGACTAGTCTTTTTAAAAAAGCATCAAAAACTTAATATTACAAACACATCAACTTAGAAGCTCCTGCATTCTTCTACACCGCTTGTGCACAGTCAACTTCTGTCTTGAAAAGCAGTATCCAGGAGGTTTCCACAGCTAAGTCTAAGACATAATGGGGTTATGCAAGCAATGGAGATACAGCAGACATCTGAATTTAAGGGACAGAAGGAGAATCAGTTCCTCGGATTCTCAGGACTGCCAAGCCCTGCCGAGGGAACCCATCTTCCTGGGCCTCCTCTCTCATAAGAGCAACAGTCTCTAGGCCTAAGGATTAGAGTCCTCCAACCTTGTTCCCCTATGAGCATATGTTTTAAGCTTGCACAAAAGCCTTCATGAAACACTGCTTTCATATTAGGCTCCTTTAGAGGGTCCAACCTGGGAAAATCCAATGTTATCGGTTCCATTACCATTCCAAGCCTCTCTGTGGGGCTAGCCTGTTATTCAGCCACACTTCAAAGGACAGACAAGTGGGAAACTTGACTGAGACAGCCATTTGTCTGCACTGAACCTTCAGGTTCCCCTTCACATCAAAGCCATGGGTGCTTAATGATTTCCAATAAGAACCGCTTCCTCTTTGTCAATTAATCCTGTGGGCTGAACACCGCCGGGCTTGCTCTGCAGGACCAGGAAAATTATTAGGCTCACTAAGTGTATAAATCCAGGCCTAATCACTGAACCTCAATTACCTGCACAGCGGTTTATCGTGCTAAAGTACTGAGAAGACAACTGTTTCATTAGAGTTTGGACAAGCTAGGGAGTCGGTGTCAGAGTGGAGAGAGAGAGAAAAATACCCAACTTCTGTTCTACTTTCTCAAGATCATTCCTACCAGAATGGACTGTGAGTTGTCACATCACGATATTCAAGGAGCTCTAATTACCCTCATAATTTGAACAGATTTTAATTCTCAAAATCATTCATTCATGCTTTATTTTCGATAGCCAAATAGCAAGCTAGCTTTACCATAGTGGGATATACTCAATTATCTTTCATTCGAAAGAAAAGGAAGTCCTGCACATTAAAAATGGAGATTTTTTGCAAATTTTCTTTGCCTTGGTCCAGTTTGTTACATAAGTGAATCTTTTTATAGCAAAAAGAGACACCAGAACATCTCTGAGAAATTCTATCTTTAACCAAGATCATGGATTACATTATATAGTTTACTATTTGGTATGTATTCTCTCAAGATAGACCCTAAGCTAAAATAGGAAACCCAAGCCTTATAAAAGAAAACATAGGCAAATAAATTTGCAGTCTTGCATAGGAAGTGACTTAATAGGAAAGAAAACAACAATATGAAATTATAATGTAGACTTTAAACAACATTTTCTGTTTGTTCAAAAACTGTCTTAAGACAATGCACGTGTTAGGCAGAGGTCATGAGATCTTTACAGAGCATCTATCAACCAGAAGATGTTGGTCCACAAGAAAGCCCTCCTAAAACTTAATAATAAAAAGTAGCAATCTTCACTGGACCATATGATTTCAGAAGTATTTTTCAATGTAAGATATGCAAAGCTTCAAGGATCACATGAAAATGCCCCAGCATCACCGGATATCAAACAAATGGATACTTAAATGACCATAAGATATCACTGCATACACATTAGCATCGGAAACATTTACAAGTGCTGACAGCACCAAGTGGTTGGTGAGGACCTGGAATAACCCAGAGTTTCCTCCAGTCTAGAGTGTGTAAATGGTACAAACACATGGACCAAAGGCTTAGCCATGTCATATAAAGTTAAACATTCTCCTACTCATATCTACCAATTCCAATTCTAGATTCTTAATAAAGAAGTGGAATCCATATGTTCATAGAAACGTTTGTACGGCAATGTTCATGTGTATGGTTTCATATTAGTCCTAAACTGAAAATAACTCAAATGACATCCGTCAGTAGGTAAGCACAGGGAGCTACTGCAAACCCTGAGAGAGGTGGCGATAAAGGAAGCCTTTGTGCATAGAGAAGAATGCACGGCACTCCAAGGGAAAGAGGCTACGTCCAAAAGGGGTCACTGTGTGATCACATCACACACAGCATTGACTAAACATGTCCCATCCCCCACAAGACCTGCTACCTAGGGGCAGGTGTTAGCTTGTGTCATCTAAGATGCTGCAAATGGCTTAGACTTTGATGGCTATGAGCTCCACACACAGTAACACTTGTCTAAAGTCAGGAACTGTTTACCTAGGTGCACCATCCTTATAAAATGTTCTTCAAACCCATTTAAAAGAGTGAGCTCGAGTCAGCCTTTTGCAGCATTACTGGTTGGCAATTCTGAAATCCCTTTCTCCGTTCTTCCACACTGCCCAAACAAGCATCAACACTGACCACATAGGAAGCCAGGTATCTTAGGGAAAACTCGACTGCATAGTGCGGTTTTGAATTGGAGACGTGTGAATTTAGTTTGCAGTCGATACAGAAACAAAACCAGACATGTTTATTTGTGCTTCTAGATGGCCTAGAAGATTGAATTACTACTGCTCAAAATTGTATACACCTTGGTTTCTTCTTTTCTTTTCTTTCCTTTCTTTCTTTCTTTCTTTTTTTCTTTCTTTCTTTCTTTCCTTCCTTCCTTCCTTTCTTCCTTCTTTTTTCTTTCTGTTTTTTTTTTCCAGAGAGGGGTTTCTCTGTGTTGCTCTGGCCTACCTCTGCCTCCTGAGTGGTGGGATTAAATGTATGCTCTACCACCACCTGGCCACACCTTGGTTTCTAAATGTTCCTTTCTTCTACGTAGAACCAGTGCTCCCCAATTAAAGTCTGATTCCAGGACTTGGCCACAGAGTATCAGAAAACAAAGTAACATTAAAGAACTATGGAGTAATATAAAGAACATAGAAATAGCATGAGGTGGCTCCTGCTGGCCAAATATGGGACAGTTTGAGCAGCTGAATAAATGATAGTAATGGGTGGTATCCATAGATAAAACACATACACACACATACTATTTTATACAAGGTTTGGCCATTTCAGAATGTGTGGCTGTGTCCTTGAATCGACACTTCATACAGAGTGAGGGATGACTCTACATGCTTGTGTGTATGTGTGTGTGTGTGTACATGTATGCATGCACCTAATTATTATAATAAATCTGTGAAATGTGACATGTTATTTCTATATCATAACTAGAGAAGAAAATGGTGCCTGTAGTCTTACTGGTCATAAGTGGCTATTTAAAAATAAAAAATGGGTATTTGGACCCACATAACATGACCAAAGAGACTGTGTTCATAGACACTGGTCTATCATTGCTTCTCAGAGATCATATAAACTCTGTTATAGAGTAGCCCTATGCACTCAAAAACTCCAGAACAAAAGGTAAGTCATAAACAAGACTCAGTGCTGAAATCTAAATATTTAGATTTTGATTCCTGATATGTTTGTGGGGATAGCTTTGGGTTATGGATCTGTCACTCAAATTTGCTCATCTTGATATCTGTACACAGATAACATTTTGGGTGTTTTGTCTCCAAGACCTTCCTTGTGAAGGATTCTCTCCCTGAGGGCTGTGCTAGCTGCAGCTTTGATCCTGATGCCTCCTGGTTCAGCCTGGATTTGTGAAGACCAGCAAAGAATATAACCATGACACAGCAATATTCTCAATCTGGGCCCAAAAGGATCTGGTCTTTTTATTGAAAATGATCAATGAGAGCTGTAAACTGCTTTGTGCTTGTAAAGAAAAGCAGCTAAGGAGTGCTGTCATCTTGGTGGGAAAATTAGAAAGACCTGGGGTCTTAGGATTCTATTATAATGTGAGTGGTATGTTCTCAATTACTCCCGATTCCGGCATCTATAGTCACCTGGTTAGATCATCTAGACATCCCTAGACCCTGGCAAATTACTCATGCAAAACTCAAGCGCGACTTTCCCAGGCTGAGAAAAACTAAAATACTGAACAATGTCTAGCAAAGACTCTTTCTTAATTGGCAGTGGAATTACCTAAGAGAGATGAAAGCCATGAGAATAAGGATTAGGAATTGTTATTGTATTTTCACAGTCAGAGACATTGCCTCACAAAGCAGTTGCACACACATGTGCTTGCTTGTGCACACACACATATAAACTCAACTTCTCATCAAATGCATATGTAGTCTAGAAAGGTATTCTTTAGAAGTGGTGCAGCCATCCAAGAGCAAAAGCTGATCTGCAGGGATGCAGAAAGGGAGACAGGAACATCTTCTCCACCCACACCAGAGAGGGAGACAAAAACATCTTCTACACCCAGATCTTCAATTTTCAGTTTTCCCTTTTTCCTATTAAACTCTCAGTGGCCCCCTTAGGCTTACCCGGCCCATTATCTCGTGTTTCCTGGGGTTTCCCCCATAATGAAGGCATGAATAATGGAACAGAGGGCTGGCAGCTGCATATTTACCAGACCAAAGCTTCAGGCTGTGTGCCATAAAATAAAATGCTAAGAAGAAATTAACCAGCCATTGGTGGGATGTTCTCACAATATTTACTTTTCGTGGAGCTATGTTAGGGCTTCGCTAATTTCAATGTAAGTGGATGTCACTTGTGAAAATTCTAGTATGTTAGCAAAACTTAAACCACAACCTAAGCATAAAAGGAAAGCTGCAGTGGAGACCCAGGATGTGGCTCAGTAGTAAGACTCTTGCCTGGCATGCATACTGCTCCAGGTTCCATCCCAAGGACTGCAGGTATGTAGGTATGTGTGCATGTGTTGGGAGCACAAGGTCCTTGCCCACAGAGCTCCAGGGAAACCAGGAATATTAAGCAGATAGAATTGTCTTTTCAATGGAAAAGATGAAAAACCTTTCATACAGCCAGAAAGCTGAGAATTGAAAGTGATTAACTGGTGATCTGATGGGCCAGGCCATATCAAGCTCTTCCAACCAGAACCAGAGGTAACTAACAGCCCAACAGACCTCTACCCTATCTGTATGATCAAGCCCAAGCCACATTCTCCCCTAGGCCCTTAAACTAATGCAGGTAACCTGTATCTAGAACCCATCTTTTTGGAAGATATGACATGTACCCTTAGTTGAGTTCTGATGTCATTATGCTTCCATGTGCACTGGGAATTGCAGTACACCAGGAATCATTTTTTTTTCAGAATTATAATGTATTTAAATATATTGACAATAAACCACCTGGCATCCGATTACCAGAAGTTTGATCCAGGTTGATGTGGTCAGTCTGAACCAAATTTTCATTCTCTTCTCCTTGGGGTTCATTTTCCTGCCTGCCATGATACCTCATGCTTGTATGTGTGTATATATCTATACATACATACATATGTATATATACACACATATACACACACACATATATATATATACATATATAAACAAAAATAAATATGTGAATTTTAAGGACTATAGGAAGTTCTGGTTTCTATGATGAACATGAGGTTTTATAGAATAATTAAACATGAGATGCAATAATATCTAATATAACAGAAACAGGTAGCCAATTTCCAATTAGTTAGAAAAGAATCACTTCATAACATTATTTAAGCTTGCTTTGTTGTTCAGAAGCCATTCCAAATCTTGCAGTACTAATAACCCCATTAACAATAGTTCCATCATTAATAAAAACCTAAATCATCTAGACTCAGCCATTCGCTTTTCTCTCTCACATATGCCAAGATCTCATGCTTCCACAGCTAATACCTCACTTCACTTTGCCCTTTCCCACCCCTCCGCGTCTTCACCTTCAGCAGCTTCATTGCCCCACCACAGGGCTGCCTCCCTTTCCGACACATCTGAATGATAATGTCACTCTATCCCCAATGTCAAAACTTCCAAGGGTCGGCCTCTCAAGGTTGGTGCCAGGCTGACCATCACCTGACATTAAGTTTTATACTGTCCATTTATACTGTCCAACTGCACGACGTAGGTTCAAAAGAAGCCTCACTTTCAGACGTCCTGTCTGGCCTGATTAGCTACCCATGACCTCTCCAGAGAGTTTCCCATGAGGTCACCAGCCAGGTTTCCACCCTGACATGCAGTGCTCACTTTATCTTCTCCAACTAAAATCAGCAGTGACAACATTGGAAGCAAGCAAGTTAAATGACAAGGGGGTCATCACTTCAGGGGTCAGGGGTGTGGCTTATTATTAAGAGGAAGTTAGATAATTTAGCCATTGTCCTGATTAATTTATTATCAACTTGACTCAGGTTAGAGTTATCTGAGACGAGGGAACCACAGCTGGGAAAATGCTTCCATAAGATTGTACTATAATTAATTATCTTAATTGGGGATTGACATGAGATCGTTTAGTCCATTCTGAGGAGTGTTATCAGTAGGTAGGTGGCCGCGGAGTATATAAACAGGCCGAGGAAGGCTTGGAGAGAAAATCAGTAAGCATTGGTCCTCCGTGGCTTCTGCTTCAGACCCTGCCTCCAGGCTCCTGCCTTAAGTTCTGCCCCGACTCCTTGTGACGGACTGTGGCGTGGAAGTGTTGGTGGACATAAGCATGTTTCTCCCTCGCTGCTTTGGTCATGGTGTTTTGTTACAGCAGTAGAGACCAAAACCAAGACAAAGTTCTTCTTAGCTACTGAGTGAAGAGAGCCCAGGATGGAATGAGTCATGGTATTTATAAAGGGTCTCTGGACACTCTACTTGTCTGTTCTTTAGGACGTCAAGTTTTTAATTTTTATTTGATTATGTTTATTTATAAATGTTGATACATGTGCATATCAAGAACCTGTAGCACATGTGTGCCTTCAAAAAATCTCCATAAATACTAAATAATTATTGCACAGATTATTTTAAGAATGTAGCAATTCTTAAAAATGAAGATTCCTGCTAGTCACAGCAAGGACATTAGAAAATAAACATTATTTTTTCATGGCAGAAAACAAATTAATCTATTTAAAAACACATGTTTTGGTTTTCACAGTCAAAAGGGCAGAAAGCATCTCACGTGGAAAGGCACAAACACTGTTTCCTCTCACTTAGGCAACTTAATACAGCAAAATGCTATGCTGTGGGCAAGGTGTCAGTAAGCCCAGCTCTGCCATTGCCTGCACAGCTTCCTCTAAAGACTTCCTTGTGATTGTTTTTAGAATTTATGTTAGATGTGGTACCTATTTATTTTTAACCAATATTTTACCTGAGTTAAGTATTCCATCAAACTCATATTAAAATAGCTCTTTTAATTCATGTAAAAATAATGCTTGAAAAAGATAAGGCAAAACCATATAAAGCCATGAAGTAGTTCATCAGCTTTATTTAAATAAATTAGTGGTTAAAACTGTGTTTTCTTCTCTGCTTTTATTATCTTTTTCTGTTGGTTTTCTAATGAAGAGTTAGAAAGAAGGGACATAACTCTCCCTGGTGCTGCTGTTAAAAGAGAATGCAGGGAACCATGTCATTCTCAGTTTGATAAAAAAAGAAATGCTTTTGTGTGCTTGGAGTTTTGACAAGGATAAACTGAGAATTTTGCTACTGGTCTCACAGCCTGCCAACTTCAAAGACAGATATTTTCTCATCTTGTAAATAAGTTTTCCTATTCTATCATATATTTACCATTTACACAATCGTATGATTCTCCACAAATTCAATTATTGTACATATTAAATATTCATTAGCATTAACTGGAAAAGAGGCAGTGGATATCTTGACCAAACCCACCAGGACCCCTAGATGTTTAACAAGGTGAAGTACACCAGAGTTCTGACATGCAGAGCTGGTCCATTAGTATCAGGCAGTAACATTAACTTTGCATTAGAAGATCAGCATCTAGCAATAATAATATAAAACACTAACTGTTGAATTAGAATATTCTCAATCACTGAATACCTTCCTGTGCTGAAGTCACGCTTTCAGAGTACAATGTTAAGTCACTGCAGTTAGACCCTCAAGTAAAACCGCAACAGTGAAATGAACACTCGCAGTTCATCCAGGTTTACTCTTTCCGTAGGCCGAGATGTAGAATATTTTTGTGGTGTTCCCCGATCCTGGTTAGTGCTGATCAAGAGAACGAAACAGGAATTGTTTTGTTCTCAAAGTGGTCATGGTGATTGGTGATTTTTTATATGGTTGAATGCATTTCCTTTGTAAATATGTTCTCTAAATTATTGGGCTGTCTTTTAAACTTAGTACACATGTCCACACTTTTAAAAAAGTGCCTCTGCATCAGAAGTGAAGGGAGAAAACCTTGACACTAAAGTATGAATAACAACTTTAGGCAACTGAGTAGTTTAATCACACCAAACACTGGCTTCCCCCAAAAGCATTTAATGACTATTGATACGCTTCCCAATTCCAAATAAGTCTTTAGAAGCAAAACTTTGATAAAGAAAATAATGTCTACCAGTGAAACTGTGTCTACCAAATGCTAGATAGGAGTATGGTGTCCAGCCTAGCATCTCACCAAGACCAAGAATTAAGTATGATCTTAAAAGTTTTCTGAGATTATTATACCAACAGGGGAAAATATAAAAAAGGATTTTAACAATATAAATATATAGTACTTCATCTAGATATTAAACCCAGCATAGGCTAGTGAAAATATATTCAAAATTCAATAGTACTCATCTTAGTTTTCCCTATGGACCTTGTGTCATCTTCTACAGATTTTCATGGTTTAATTGCTTTTTTTGTTTGTTTTTTTCTCTCACATTACTTCATACTAAAGGTGTAGTGCTCAAACTAGGAACCTTCCACCTAAGAGCAGAGTCAAAGCCAAAGAAAAAAGAAAGCATGGGAGTATAAATGTTTGGGCACAAGAAGGGAGACTAAATAATTGTGTCTTAGTATTCAGGCTTATCTTAACAACAGACTTGCAGACTTAAAAAACAAACAAGGACAATGTTGTGGAAACCATTGCACCATGCAACCTTGGGAATGATAAGGGGACTCAAAACAAGTCAACAGTGGGCTGTCCCAAATTCAACACAGCTTGGCACTTACTAATGGTTATTTTCCTTCTCTGAATATTTTTCCATGAGAAAATTAGTGAAATGAGGAGTTTGCTAGTAAACATTGCTTAAAATGTGCCAAGGTATTCCACATTGTCCTCAGCAGAAATGCAAGCCATCCCCATGACCTTCAAGATCTTCCATACTGTGCTTAGCAGAAATTCAACACCTCTCTATGACCTTCAACACTGACTAATTTCGAAGAACTTTATAAGACCAACAATGAACTGAAATGCTAAGACGAGATTCTCACTGCATATTTATAAACAGTCACACACACAGCAGTGTGTTTTTGTACTTTAAATTATAAAAAGGCAATACCCTTCAAATCTCCTAAACTACATAACAGTCTTTGCCACTGACAGCTTTATAAAAGGCAATTCTTCTTCACCTTTCCTCAAGATCTATAGTCAATTTAGTTTACACAACATAACCAGCATAAAGAAATATTGCTTTTCTTGCATGCTGATAGTTTTCCCTGTGTGACTTCAGGTTCTAAATACAACAATTCAGCCATCAAGGAACTGAAAATACTTGGAGAATCTGTACTGAAAATACAGATTTGTTTTCTTGGCATCACTCTTTAACAAACAGACAACATGTACAAACAAATATAATCACACTCGAGGCATTAGTAAGAACAAAATACAGCATTTGTATGAACAATAGATGGGAAGAAGCACTGAGATTTCACCCATCTAAAATTCCTGGGTGTGTGTCATTTTCATTTCAAAAATGACACATCATTCACAAATGAAATCATGCATAGGTCATCCAAATAACTGAGATGAAAACAACATGAACTTCCCCATTCACATTTGCTGTCTGTCTTGACAAGAAGCTAGTATGAGCTCTTACCCTCACATACCCCAGCTCTGTGATACTGGCCACAGATAGACTTCTATATTTACATGTGTGCTTTTTTTCTTAGTGTCTAATAATAGGCTGTAACCATTGAGTACATCCTAAGTTCTTTGAGAGCAATAGTTTTGCTTGGTGTATAAGAGATGGGCATCAACAATGTCGTTGTAGGAGGAGCGGGCCCTCCTCCTACATGTCATCACATTTGTTAAATGAATGAACATGAGTAAAAACTGAGGACTGAGGGCGTGAACTGAGTCATGGCTCACCTGTCAAAAGAAACAATTCCAGACACAAAATGTTACCAACTGGGAGGACTTACACAGAATATCACGTCTTCAACATCCAAAAGCCAAGTAATAGAAACAGGGAAGGAATGGCCGAGGAATTAGTCAGTGCTGTGTTGGAAATAAACACATAGTGAAAGCACATGGCAGACAGAGGGCAGAGCCAAGCTCACTGACTGGAGATCAAGGAGACAACTTGAGAGAATGGCAGTTGTAGTCAGAGGCTGCTTGTTAATTTCCAGGCCACCCAAACCTGAAATAATCACACAGAAACTACTAATTACAAAACTGCTTGGCCTATTAGCTTAGGCATATTCCTGGCTAACTCTTTTATCTTAAATTAACCCATCTCTATTAATCTGTGTATAGCCACAAGATTTTGGCCCACCAGTAAGGTTTTGTCCTGCATGTGTCTCCTGCAGTGGCTACATGGCTTCTCCCTGACTCCTCCTACTTTCTCCTCTACCTTTTCTTGGAATTCTCACCTTATTCTATTCTGCCCTGTGATAGGCCCAAAGCGGATTCTTTATTAACCAATGGTATACAAGGGGAATTCCATACCAGCAGTAGATTCATAGGTTTAAGGAAAAGGTTTCAGAGTGATTGAAAGTGAACTAAATGGAAAGTGCACGAACAGGAACAGCGAGTCCATGCTGTAGGAAATCCTACAGCCAGTAGCCTTTAAGTTAACCACCCACTGGGGCGTGGCCTCTTTTACTATCTATGCCAATATAAAGCATGTGTCCGTCCTCTTTTCTGGCTGCAGGATTCGGTTTCTGTTCTCTGTTCCAGCAGAGGATTATGATTTGTGAGTCTACCCCTAAATAAATCTGTTATTCTCAATTCTGAGCTAGTATGGACTTTATTTTAAGCATCCTTCATCAAATCCAAACTAGCATGATCACACCTCAAAACAACAACAAGGAAACAGCTAAGGAAATAGAGTCTCAGACATCTAGGACTGCAATGGTAGAGATGGGATATATTCATAAACAAATACACAGCTAAAATTCTTGACAAAGTCTCTTATAACCTCCTTAGTCTCCTTTCAAGGATATTATAGGAAAAGGAGATTGTGAAGTACTAAATAGCATGAAGGTTGAGAAGTTGCACAGAAGAATATTTATGTGTGTGTGTGTGTGTGTGTGTGTGTGTGTGTGTATATATATATATAATATGAATATCTATATTTTCCACATGTCAATGGCTAGTTTTACTTTTTTGAACTTTATTTATGTTTTACTATGTAAGGCTACTTTGCATTTGGCTTGGAATTGTGAGACATAATTTTGGATACAGTCACCATTTTCTACCTCAGAATTCTCTTGATATTAAGATGTAATTTATTTGCCATCTATGGAAAGCTAAAAATAAATGAAAGTATTTGAATAGCACATCTATACAGCAATGAAACACCCATGTGAATCCAAGAACATCTTATAATTATAATCTGCAATTGAACACAAGGACATAAAATCTTGCAAATTTGAGTTAGCCTATACACGGTCCACACATTTTAGCTCCTTGTCTTGGGAGATATGCATAGCACTTAATAAATTACAGAGCTGTAAGACAGTGTTTTCTTTGTCTTACAAATATTATCAACAGAAGTCCAGCAGATGTCAGCCAGGAGTGTTCTGAGTTGAAGAAAAAGTGTTTATTAGTTCCTCGTTCAATTATTTTATCACTGATTAAAGACACTTGCCAGTGAATTTGACCCTGCTAAAACAACCCACATCTGAAATTGGGAACTAGAAATTGCTCAACCTTACATATGAGAATTAGGTAAGAATCAGGACAATGTGGAGAACGGTTGTCACATGCTGATTCACTCAGCTGACCCTGAGTTCTTAGGAAGTTCTCTGACTTCTGCTTCTTCTGTTAGCAGCCACACACTTACACCCCATCAGTACTCTCCAATTGTCTTCTCTTCTCTGCTAACCAACAGACCAATGGCCTCTACTATAACCAGGCAAACCTGGTACCATGTGGTCTTCTATGTTAACCCCAGCTTCATGCCTACTAGACAAGGTGACCAGGGGGCAGACAGGGATGAACTAGCATCATTCTACCATGAGAATCACATCACAACCTTGACACAGCTTCTTCCTGCATCTTAAATATATTATCTAGAACTCTTCCACATAAAAGCTAAACTTGCCCGTTACCAGGTCTTTTACACAAAGTAGGTCATCAACTGTCACTTGACTAGAAGGTGCTCAATGATCCCAACATCCTAACTGTTCCTTTTCTCTATGGTTTCTTTTCAAGTCATCCAAAATTCATTATTCCTTTCTGATAATCATTTTATAACCAATGACTGGTAGATATACAATAAAAATAGATAATGGATATATGAAAGATATGTAGATGATAGGTGATATAGGTGAAAGATTGATATATTGGTGAACAATAGATAGATAGATAGATAGATAGATAGATAGATAGATAGATAAATTGATTGATAGATTGATAGATGTATCTCGGTTGCTATAACTTCTAATGTTGTGGCTTCACAACCTCCCCTAGACTGGTTTGTTCCACCTGTACTACACAGTTCCTCTTAGTTATTCCTTCATCTGGGACTTATAAATTTTTCATATCCTAATTATTGGATCTGATATGCATAAACTGAGCTGAGTTAGTTGCTCTTTTGCAAAAATAAAAGATTTAATGAAATTTACAATATTTCTGCCCCTTGGAAGAGCACAACATAAACTGTGATGGTTATTTAGCTGAAGTCTTTCTAGAAGTTTCTGGCTAATGATTGTAGTTATATATTCCAGAACATTTAGTGCAATTTTACTGCATTTAAAGGAGTGTGCCTTGCTATTTGCTATATTATCTATAACTACCCACAATAACATCAAATTTGATAACAATATCACTCTGTTTATATTTTATCAGTGAGAAAGAGAGCTAGAGATATATATTTAGATCACAAATGCCAGAAATGGAATTGAAAAATACATCCCATGCCAGGTGTGATAGTATATACCCAGCCAGTACTTGAGAGGCTGAAATTCAAAGCCAGCCTGCAACACAGTCTGACCCCACTTGAAAACCAAACTGAACAAAAGATCAACAAAAGGTCACATTCCAAGCTGTGAGAGAGGACAGAACTTACTGAGTACTGTAAGTCACTCAGGATTTTGGTTTCTTTCTTGTACATTTAAGCAATGAAAACAGCACAGTGAGAAGCACCGAATGGGAGGGAGAGTGCTCATTTCAAAGTATGTTTTGTTTAGACATCAACACTAAGCATATCAAACAAAATAGACTATTAAAAATTTGACTACAGAGAAACCCTGTCTCGAAAAAACCAAAAAAAATTTGATTAGACTGATACAAACATATAAATGTAAGATCAAAAGTAAACATAGATGAAAGGGAAACGTAGGGAGAGTCCAGGATGCATTTCCATGAAGCACACTAGCCTAGTCTTGAAAAACCAGGAAATATCTTGGTTGATCCAAAGGACAATGAAAAGGTAAAACTGCCCTTGTCAAAATACTATTTCAAAGCTGAGGAGAAGGTTTGGCTTAACTGGACCATTTCTCTCGAGGTTTACCGTTTGAGATGGCATACTTGCATAGTGAGTGTAGGCACTTGCCCTGCTGTCCTCCCCGCGAACAATCCCGGTATATACTTTGTCTCAGCCTCTCTAAGAACGTTGTGCTTTGGTGTTTATAATATTTCAGCACAGCCATGCCCTTGAAGGTGACTTTGTTTCAGGTCACCCTGGGTCTTAGATGAGAGGGTTTCTCTCCCATGTCAACAGTTTGTAGATGAAATTGGCTTTTGTCTACTGGGAGCTGCTGCTGCTTGGTAAGCAGAATGAACTCGAGAGCTTGAAGCTCTCCATCACTGACAAAAGGCCCTGGACAAGCTAAAAATGGCTTTATCCACTGAGGTTTGCTGAGGCTTCTGAGCAGCTGTGGGGTTAGAATGGTCAGTGCACAGTTTGTTCTCAAGCAATCCGAGCACCAAGAGCCCAGATGCTTGTGGGAAACACTCAGCTGAGGAGAATAGCTGCTTCCAGGTGCCAACAGATGCTCACTGGATTCAGGTTCTCTCATAACGCTAACACTGCTGTTTCTTTTTCTCAGTGATCTCAACGTTAGTTGAGTTAGTTAACGTTAGATCATGTCTTAGCTTACATGGAGAGGCAAAAGTGCACAGGATCAAACTGTGGACAAGGAATGATGGCTTAAAATAGCAAGCTTATATTCCTTATCTGGAGAGAATTACACGGACAGAAACATAACTGAAGGCACAAACACAGGTGATATGTGGAAGTTAACTGTATAGTCCTCAGTAGGAGTCATTTGTATTTAACATTCTCCACTTGGAACGCACAGCCCTCATCCCATACAATCTTTCTCCACCTTTGGCAATCAACACTTGCCCTCTCTATCGTAAAGAAATGTAGGGTGAATTCTGTTTCCAGCTAGGACCCAAAATGAGACATCTACAACTCACAAAAAGACAAACTCAAAACCAATGAAATGTCCCCCCGTACGTCCCCATTTCAGATCACAGTTTATTTTACTTCACACCATGACATTAAGTCCTAAAAGCTAGGACACGCATTGCCTTGACCACCATGGTGAACACTTGTGCTCTGTGCTACGCTTCACCCGTTACTGCTCATGAGTTTTATCTGATCTTTGACTTTATCATACAGACTACAAAATGAGTCTTTTAGTACCTCCACTCCAAGTTATTAATGCTAAATATAAAAAATAGTCATAAGTAGCTTGGAAACAAAGCTTGGGTCTGGAAGGTTGTTACCGGCGAGCGCTGCTGTGTAGGTCTGTCTGCTTCACATGGGTTCCTTCACTTATTAATGGAAGAAACAGGTCCATTTTATAGAATTGTTATGAGAATACAAATAAACCATGAATGTGTATTTTTTGAAAATACAATACAATGTCTTGGTTTGTTTATTATCTTATATTTAAAGATCAGTGAGATGTCAATATTATAGATTTGGTGAAACAAAAATAAATTGCAAGGCCAGGGTGGCACGTTGTCATGAGATGCCTCAGTCTAAAGCCAATAATAAGCTAAAATTATGATTATTTGTGGAATTCCTGTGCAAATAGGAAGACACTGCTTGCATTTTCAATACACTCACCAACATGAGTCAAAATCTCAGACACAGAGAACTCACATTCTTCTGTGTTGCTCATGTGTCCATTCGCTGACGGCTGTCTATACTCCTGGTGCTATTGGAAGTGTTGAGACAAAGCTGACAAAATCCACTGCCACCATAGTTTAGTATGAGGTCCTGTCTCCTTACTTGGTGTGTATGTTCTTCATTGGAATCTTCATTTCGCCTTTTTCTTCTGACCCCACATTCTTTTTTTTTTCTTTTTTTGGTTTTTCGAGACAGGGTTTCTCTGTAGCCTTGGTGCCTGTCCTGAAACTAACTCTTGTAGACCAGGCTAGCCTTGAACTCCCAGAGATCCGCCTGCCTCTGCCTCCCGAGTGCTGGGATTAAAGGCATGAGCCACCACTGCCCGGCTCTGACCCCACATTCTTGACTTTCTAGGTCATGTTAGCTGCTGGGCTCAAATGCTCATAGAAAATTCTATGGATGTACTTCACTTGTGTATCACATGATGTGGGAATGATTTCTTATTAATAAAGAAACTGCCTAGGCCCATTTCATAGGCCAACCCTTAGGTAGGCGGAGAAAACAGAACAGGATGCTGGGAGAAAGAAGTTGAGTCAGTGAGTCGCCATGATTGTCCCACTGCAGACAGATGCAGGTTAAGATCATTCCTGGTAAGCTGGCTCGTGGACTACATAGAATAATAGAAATGGGTTAGATTAATATGTAAGAGCTAGCCAATAAGAGGCTGAAACTAATGGGTCAGACAGTGATTAAAAGAATACAGTTTCCGTGTAATTATTTCGGGTCATAAGCTAAGCTAGCCATGTGGGCGGCTGGGTGCCTGGGACGCAGCCCCGCCGCTCTTATTTCAACAATCACAAAAGGGAAAACGGACTTCTATACATACAGGAAGGTATAGCATCTGTCTAGATCATGCAACTGGTATCTCAAATCTACCTCAAATGACCTACACTTATGAAAACCAGCTTCTTCACACCACGAGAATACAGGCAACATTCACTTAGTATTCCATTATTTATTTGAACAAAATGTGCTAAATGCCTCATCTCTTTCTTGGTTTTTAGAATGAGTTCCCTGTGGGTACTTGAATATTCAAACATTCTGCATAAATTAGTTCAGAAAGACAATCAAGATTTTTCCAAGTGACTCCAGATATTTTTTCTTTAAATCTTTGGAAACAAAATAAATATAAGACATAATTTCTGATTATGGAATGCTTATGAAGTAATTGGGGAGCTGTGATATTCCCCAGAAGAATGTTTAATGAAGCAAGGATTAAATATATTAGTATTACATATACTCACTAAAATAATATTTGAGTACTTATAAGAAAATTACAGTATTTTATCCTTAAAAGGAGATTGTTGAAAATGTGTAGCACAGATGTGTTTTATTCTTTGAGACCTTCAAATAATAAACCAAATGAAGCCTGAAAAAGATAAAGTACACTTGTGAGCGCTAAACATCATGCAAGCACACTTTGCCCCATCTCTAAGAAGAAAAGTCCAGGAATGAGCTAGCACAGTCCTGTAAAGATGAAGGAATGGCTTGTCACCAGTCACATCCTTTAATTAAAGGAAGGAGATACTGCAAACTTCACAGATTCACATCTAATTTTGTCCTAATTTCATACCTATTAGTCTCCTCTTTTTGAATAAAAAATTAAAGTAGTGGCAATATCCTTTGTTCATCAGACCTGAAAAAGTGTGCAGAACTTTACATTTTTTAAATTTATTTAAGAATCAGCTCAATTTGGGAAGGATTGGTGGGGTAATTCCGTCAGACTAATGTGCCTACAGTAAGGTCCATTTTTAATGCAGTCACAATCCAGAAACATTAACTGAATACTACTTGACATAAATATACTTGAAAGTTAACTGTTAACTAATAGTCAATCACGGTTAGAAGAGGCTTTTGTTGCTGCTGTTTTCTGGTTTTGTTTTTGTGTGATCCCACAAGATTCATATACTCGAATACAGAAATAATAAAAGCTACCTCACAGCTAGGTCACTCATTGGGATTTATTTGGCAGACACTTTTCAAATGGGATCCTTAAACACTAATGAGCTGATAGGTGATTTGGTAAAAACTACATTTTGGTCTGAAAGTTAAAAACAAACAAGCAAAAACAACAATAACAAACAAACAAAAACCCACCAAAGTTGCTGAGAGAAATCATAAACAAATTGATATTTGAATAGACAACTCAAGAAAATCATATCCTTTTTAGCATTTTTAGCCATAATTTAGACCAGTAATCCTCAGCTGGAGATGATTTTGCCAACATTTCTCATCCCTTGGGACTATTGGCAGTGCCTAGAGATATTTTGGTTGTCAGACTGGTGAGAAGGTTATACTGACAACTTGTAACTCAAGGCCAGCACTGATGCCAGCATCCTATTATGAATGAACAATCAGCCCCTCTCACAGAGTTATCCAATTAGACGTGCCCATAATACCAAGAATTTGAAATGCTATCTCAGAACACCAGAAACATGACAGGAGCTGAAGGAAGATTGTGACAGAGATCTTCGGGCCAAGGGAAGTCCTCCACAAGTCCTTGGACAGGTTTGACCAATATTTTATTCTCTACCCACAACTAACTTTCAGTTAAGAAGCAGAAAGTGATTTTATTTGTGACCTGAAATACATCCATCCATCCATATATACATACATACATAGAAGAAGCAGAAAGTGAGACCAGGTGAAAACAAATCTTTTGCAGTACAAATGTTAGCACATTTCGCTTGTAAACCTGAACTTCATTTAACTAGCCCACATACCTCAATGTGCTGGCCAAAACTTTACATCTAAAACAGTAGAGCACATCTTTCTTGAGAAAACTTGACTTCCAAGACAATCGTCGACACAACAATAAATTCTTATTTTATGTGCACACATCTAAAATGGTAGAACTGATGTACAACAAAGACTAAAGCATGACATATAGAAGAAGGGCTTACTAACTTAGACCAGGAGCAACTAGAGGAGCTGAGGGTGTTCGTTATTTTGTTTTTTGTTTTTCTCAAAAAACAGAACGCATCCATCTAATAGTATTGAACACACAATATCAACTAAATGGCATCATGATTACAATCAGCCAAGAAGAGAGCTTTCACAATTGCCTGGGCAAAGGACATGGCATAGCTTCTGTGCATGTCAGGTACTGAAGCCAGGACTCAACTATAGGCAGAAGATAAAGCAATATCTGCCTTTAAATTCTGCGTAACACATAGACATCAAACAGTGCAAAAGTGTTTCGAAAACCATGAACCATGTTCCTCAAGTCAACTAACACATTTTGTACCATTATACCCTGGATATGAACTGACGAGGAACCTGATGTTCATACCCTTGTCATTGGAACCTAGTTACATCCTGCACATTATTCTTCTAATTGCCAACCAATCTCTCTCCTGTCTTTCTCCTTCCGATCCACATTCCAAACTGGCAGCAGAATTATTATCTTTTTTTTTCTCTGTATGTGGCATTTACTCATTCGCTGTGCAGAAACAGTGGCTTCTGATCTCTGAGTTGTTAAACTAGATCACAGTCTCAGGAACAAGGGTGTATTTTTTCACCCTCTGTATATGAATCAGGCCTGCATTAGGCACTCTATGCATGATATCTTGTTTGAACCCTGCTTCTGTGCTGTGGAATGTAGGCTCTGCTGCAGTGGGCCAGACCTTCATGCCTTGCCGCATGTTCCTGCCTCTCTATGCATTGCTCTTTCTCTTTAGTGTCTTTCTTTCCCCTCTGCTGTTTCCCTTGTTCCCTCAGAGGTAGACATTCGCTTTGCTTTCCTCACAGGGCACTTTAAGCATCACAGTGGTCCAAGCACTGACCACACAGTCCTGTCACCTAGTCACAATATGCCTGTGCTAGCCAATCACTGACCACACAATCCTGTCACCTAGTCACAATATGCCTGTGCTAGCCAA
>NC_022027.1:52594570-52597174 GCF_000317375.1 Microtus ochrogaster | reverse complement strand
TCCTGTCACCTAGTCACAATATGCCTGTGCTAGCCAATCACTGACCACACAATCCTGTCACCTAGTCATAATATGCCTGTGCTAGCCAAGCTCTGACCACACTATATTGTCACCTAGTCACAATATGCCTGTGCTAGCCAAGCACCCACAACCTGTCTCTTCTGTCAGGGCTTGAGAAACAAAGTCCACCCTCATTTATGTTCCCAGAACACAAAATGAATGACTCGGATCTTTTGAACCTATGTCTCAGGATTTCAGGGGAAGAAGAAATTGAGCGTTTGTGTAAATGTTGATTGGCAAGAAAAATCTGTGCCTGCCTCTGATCAAGTCAGAAGCCTTCGTTCATGAGGGGAAATATCAGGAGTTACTTAAAATGTGAAAGAAACAATATTTGGCAGACTTGAGAGAGAGAAGTATGGGGTAAACAATAAGATGAAGGCAAAAGAAGTCCTTAATTTGTCCTCCAGTTCCCACAGAGAGGTGGAAGGATGCACAGAAGCAAAGGAAGGGAGGACACAAAGAAGACAGTTCAGTGTGCAGACAAAAAGAAAAGCCCAGCATAAAATAAAGCCCTCTGGAAGAATAGGACAAGCAACAGGGAGAAATCAGGGGGAAATGATTAGGTACCTAGATTTCTATTTATCTTTAATAAATATATATGGCACACAATTGATTTGCCTTTTTATTAATACATATGCCTTATCTTCTGATATAGGCAGTGCGTAATCATTATATCAGTGTGTTCTTTGCCCGTTTTTGACATGAAACTGACATCCAAACTTAGCTTACAAAGAGGGGGAAAAAGACACTGAAATTACACTGAATGCAAGAAATCCACAGTTGCTTTTAGTGTCACTGGTAAAGAGCTAGAAATACATCCTTGCATGGACTCAACCCATAGCTACACCTTACTTTTCTTTGACCTCATGACGTCTGTTGACACCCTGAATCCTTCTCACATCCCAGAGAGAAATGTGAGTAAAACATTGCTGACTCAGCATAAGCAATGCCATTTGTTAAACTTTTTTTCAAATTTTATTTATTTATTAAGGATTTCTGCCTCCTCCCCACCACCGCCTCCCATTTCCCTCCCCCTCCCCCGATCAAGTCCCCCTCCCTCATCAGCTCGAAGAGCAATCAGGGTTCCCTGACCTGTGGGAAGTCCAAGGACCGCCCACCTCCATCCAGGTTTAGGTTTAGTAAGGTGAGCATCCAAACTGCCTAGGCTCCCCCAAAGCCAGTACGTGCAGTAGGATCAAAAACCCATTGCCATTGTTCTTGAGTTCTCAGTAGTCCTCATTGTCCGCTATGTTCAGCAAGTCCGGTTTTATCCCATGCTTTTTCAGACCCAGGCCAGCTGGCCTTGGTTAAACTTAAATTAAAATTGATGACAAAAAAAAAAAAAAGACAAAACAACAAAAGACTAACCTCCTAAAAAGGAAACACATTCTGGACTTGCACAGACCAGAAGTGACTGTCTTAAATGACGATGCAAATACCATAATAGAATTGCTTTGAAAGTGTCTTATCAAGCAGAATACACCTGGATATATTCATCTTTATTGATGAGATATAAGAAACAAAATGATATTTTTTTCTTATTTTCAGAATTCCAATAAAACAATTCTGAAACTAAAGCATTCAACAATGAAGTGGAGTTTGCTTTCAGGATTTCAGTGGATGGCCAAAGCTAACTCCAGCAGAATCTGATCTCAAGAAAGATGTAGAAGTGATCCAACAATTAGTGGCACCTAACCTAAGGGCCACCATGTAAACAGGAGACCTGAGCCCACAACCGCTCTTCTCCTCAGAAGCCCTCCCATCTTCTACAGTGGCTTCCAGTCAGGCTCCACGGTTAGTGTACAATGCTTGAAATAGCTACGGCTTCCCCAGGCCTACGTTTTACTTCATAATCTGACTGAAAAAAAGTTCTGTTGAGGTGTGGAAAAAAAAATCTTCAAAATATATTTCATGCTCTGTCCAATGGAGTTAGTGTTCATCAAGACAGGTGTGTGAACAAGCAGACTTCATTAAGCCCATAATCTCTGTGTCAAAGGAGGGAATTTGACAAAAGGATTGAAAGCACACTCCTCTGAGAACAGGCCTGGAGCATATAAAGTTCTTGGAAGCATGAGTCTGCCTAACATAATAGATGAGACAAATTCAAGGGTCACCTTCTAAGAAAGTTGAATCCCGGGAACATCCACTACAGCCCTCCAGAACACGGGGTGTGGCCTATACTGTAGACTGTCCTGTGGCTGCTACACCTACAATGTGTCCTGGGAGCCCTCAGTTCTAGAACTGACAACGGGTTTGTTCTGAGGCAGACCTATTAACCCTATATTTTCCTGGAAATCTATCTCCAAAGACTGCCTATGGTGACATCATTCACTAAGCTAAAAACATGAGCACGGCAAAAATAAAAATGTTGTCTTCCAAATACATGGGTATATGAGACTACTAACAAAAATGCCTCTGGAGGGCCAGGGAGACAGCTCAGGGTATAAAAGTGCTTGCTACCATGCCTGACGACTTGTGTTCCACCCTTCAGTCCCTCGTGACAGGAGAGAACTGGGTCCTGCAAGTTGTCCTTTGACCTCCACA
>NC_022027.1:52567603-52594440 GCF_000317375.1 Microtus ochrogaster | reverse complement strand
AGAGAGAGAGAGAGAGAGAGAGAGAGAGAGAGAGAGAGAGAGAGAGAGAGAGAGAGAGAGAGAAAACTGTGCTAGGCCAAAAACATAGTTATCAATTATTAAATGCCTAAGAGCACCCAGGAAATTCAATAAGTATGTACCCCATCCTAGATTTCTGAGTTAGCTGTCCAGTTTGGCAGGGTGTGTTCAAATTCGGGAGCAGAGATCCCAGGTAACTTTGACAAAGGTGAAGCAAACACTGCACTGTAGAGAATTAGGTCATCTGCACATGAGCCTCTGGACACCGGCTGGAGATACACATGTAAAGCAAAGCCATAGAGCTGAGATGGCCAGCACCTCCTCTGTAGGAACAGCTGAGGAATGATCAACCACTGTGTCATGGGTCAAGAGTGGCAGTTCTGGAGTCAACATCCTTTTCTTATCAAATTTTAACTGTTATAATGAAGTCACTGGAGTCAATTATTCACTTATTTTTTCTTCATTTTCTCACCGCGTAACTTTTCTCCACAGGGCAGAAAGTAAGCTTTCATTCTGTGAAATCATCTATAAGGCATTTATTCATTTTTAGGCTAAGTATCTGCAGCTAAGTATTTTCCATAAAGTTGAGAATTACACTCAGAAGTTTAATGTGTTCCTTTAAACATAACAACAATCCCCTAAATAAGATTTTCAATTTTATGCCTTTAAGTTGGCAATTATTTTTGGCTAAGTGTCAAATTTTATTAATTAAATTTTTTTCTCTTCACCATTTAACCTCAGAGGGAAACAGGATCCCTGAGTTGTTTTTCACTTCAGTTTTTAAAACCACTTAAGACTCCTGAAAGGTAAAGAGCAGGGAGTCTCTCGAGATGACATAGAGAGAAAGTAATTCTTTTCAGCTCAGAATGAAACATCCTACTTCAAAGGTCAGTCGTGCCAATAGCGCCTTACCCACAGGACTCATTCACCTAAGTTCCAGATCTGAAAACCCGTATGGAGTAGGGTTCAAGCCAAGGACCTTTGGAAACAGGGTTTTATTTTTACTCCCCACTTCACTGAACCCCAAGAAAGAAACAGCACACACTGGATCTGAGCTTAGTGACTCCTGCAGTGTTCCAAAAACCAGCACCCAGCACGTTACACAGCCAGTGTGAGGAGCGGATTTCTGTCAGTGTCCTCGTGTGATAGCTACAGGACAATGAGATCTCAACCAGGTAGCCTGACCATAATCACATTATGAGAAAGGAATGGGAGAGAAGATATAAATTTTAGCATTATTAATAAAAGTCCAGCTTATGGTAATGAGCCTCTTAGGGTGTAAATAACAAGCAATTGCAGGCCTGACGAGCACACGTGTTTCCTTCTTGCAAGACAGCTGACCGTTGGTCACATAATATCTAAGCTAGACTGCCCTCAGATTGAAGAATGGATGCACACAAGGAAGTGTTCAAAGGATGTGTGCATATAACTTACAACAATGAGCTGCTTTTCCTGCTGGGGCATCTCAGGGTCGCATACAGCCTGCTGTCATGTGTGTATTTGAATTTTCAAAGGAAATTCAAGTTAACGAATAAATTGTTTTCCTTTCAGTGGTCCCTTGAAAGTGGAGCACTTGGGGAAGGTGCTGTAGAAGAAGCCTTCTTTGCTATCTTTGAAAAGAATGTGGTTGCCATTTCTGCCTGGACTTTGTCCCTGGTAGTAAATAGCTGACATTATCTGAATGTGTTAGATGCCATTCTACCGTGTCAAAGACTGTCAGCCGCCATCAGGCATGTGGTCATGCGGCCAGCGGGCTATTTACATACCCGCCTGAGTCAGAAAGCATATTAAAGCAGCCAGTTGCTTGGATAAGCATTAAGAAGAAAGGATGATACAAGGAAAGGCTGTAGATCTTGCATCCACCTCTCCTTGGGTCCAAAGTGGGAAGAATCATGCCATTGCATAATTCAGCTGGTAAATATCATGAGAATAACCTGGGATAACGTAGCAGAACATGTTAATAGGAATTCTGAGGTCATACAAGCAAAACTGCTGCCAACACCAGTGCCCCCAACTGATATGAGGAGCATGCATCCTAAAAATTTGTTGGGCCAAAATTATCTCAGGGCCTGTACCTCAAGGTTTATAGGACAGAAAAAAGCCTGGCTAGAGTTCAAGGCCTATACTTCGGGTGTAGGACAGAGAAAAGTCTGGCTTGAGTTTGAGTAAGGATGAGACAGCAAAAACTAGGTAAATGCCCCTCCAGCCAGGGGGCGGGTTTGGCTGCCTCTCGTTGGCTGGAGGTGCCCTTACATCATGGGATGTTGCTTACTTTTTATAAGTGGATGCTCACAGTAAAAAAAAAAAAATGGGTTCTTGCTTTAACTTGACTCCCTATAGTGTCTGATTGTCCTGCATTGTGGAGTTGCAGGAATGGGTGGATAGCACATTCACCTTTCCCTGGGGAATAAGGAGGCTCGGGAAAGCTATCAGCAATTATCACTATTGTGAGGCTTAATCAGCTGAGATTGTTGCTGCAGTTAAAAATCAAAACCACAAACAAAGTAAAAAACTCAAGCTTGGGGCTTTGGGCACTTTAAATGTGCATGTCTAAAATGTAATGCATCTGCACCAAGGTTTTATAGGAGTCAAAATTAACCTAAGCTTCTTCATCGTCTTTCCTAGGTTTAGGCTATCATTTGGTGGCGGAAAAACAAAGGCTCTAAACTGTGGTGGTTTTCAACTGATACTATGAAGTAGCAACTGAATATTTTCAAGAGGCCTCATACAAAGCTTACCTGCTGTCTCACCTAGTGTTCTACTGCTGTGAAGAGACATCATGACTAAAGCAGCCCTTATAAAAATTAAGCATTTTATTGGGGGCTTGCTTACAGTTTCAGAGGGTTAGCCCATTGTGATCATCATGGCAGGAAGCAGACAGCATGGTGCTGAGCAGGAGCTGAGAGATTTACATTCGGATCCACAGGCATCAGAAGGAGAGATGGTGTGGAGGTCCTTCTGTATATGTGTTGCTTTTATTGGTTAATGAATAAAGCTGTTTCAGCCAGTGGTTTAGTAGAACAGAGTTAGGTGGGAAACGTAAACCAAATGTAGGGAGAAATGCAGGCAGAGTCAAGGGGAAGCCATGTAGCTGCCCCAGAAGACAGATGCACCATAACCTTGCCGGTAAACCACGAACCTCATGGTAAAATACAAAATAATGGAAATGGGTTAATTTAAAATGTAAGAGTTAGTTAGAAATATGCTTAATCTATTGGCCAAACAGTGTTGCAATTAATATAGTTTCTGGGTTGTTATTTCAGGTCTGAGCAGTGGGGAAAGAATGAGCAGCCTCCACCAACAGAAAGAAAGTGAGAGAGGAGAGACAGAGAGACATAGGAGGGGCAGACAGACAGAGAGACAGAGAGAGACTGGGCTTGGCATAGGTGTTTGAAACCTCAAAGCCTTCCACCAGTGACACATTTCCTCCGAGAAGACCACACACCTCCTAGTTCCTCCTAAACACTTCCACGCACTAGGGACTAAGAAATCGGACATATGAGTCTATGGGGACCTTTCTCATTCACACCACTACACTCATCTAAAATGCATCAGAAGTCTCCTTAAAAACTGATGCTGCCTTGCATGTACGCACTCACTGTTTCCTGTTTTCTTTAAATGTCCCCCAAATTTCTACATGACAGGCCTCAAACACTTCAGTGATGTAAAGGCAGATTTTAACAATTTAGGAGACTTAGCTTTGCCATCGACATTCCAATAAAAGTCATTTCTTTCTAAAACAAGAGCTCATCATTAGCCCGGCTTAGTGCTCCTGCTTGTCAATAGCAAGTGATAGATATATTGGCTTCCTAAATGGTTAGAATTATATCTAACAAAGCAGTTTCCTGTGAGACTCTGGGCCGATGTATGTGCACTAATAGAATTGTAGACGGGTGGCGACTGCTCCAGAGGAACGCTGAGGGTGGCTGTAACTCACTGAATTGCTATGTGAGAACCAGCAGTAGGCACCGAGCCCAAGGGGAAAAGGAGTGACTGTGACGAAGAGCATATGGTCTGGGGATTACATACGAGGACGGTGACAACATGTGGCTGTGAGGTTTCCAGGTGGATGACAGGCGATGGTGCATTGGGAGCAAAGTAGCAATATACTTAGAGGGTGGTGGTAAGTGAATGCACAGATGCCTGGATGGAGGTAGGTAATGAAGGGCAGGGAAGAACTGTGTGATATAAGGGATAGGATGTGTATATAGTAAGTGAACGCTTACACCTATATGTTGTCATTTCAAGTTGTTCCTAGGACCGTTTGGCAGTTGGCCCACGTCCACTCACGTTATGTCTCTCTCAAGCCACTCAGCAATTTTCAGCACTTTTAAACAATGCTGGAGAGGGCTTGCCGGTCCGAGCACCAGCATGTGGAATAATGCTGTTGCTGCTGACGTGTGCAGCGGTAAGTCATCTGGAGAGTAGGTGTTCTGGGGCTACCGTGAGTGCCTGGGAGAACGACCATTTAAGTTAGCACGTTATAAATTGACCGTCTAATGAGGCTCATTTTTCCAGCCCAGTCTGGACGTTACAGTGAGTTACCTTCCTAACATGAAGGTGTGACCCTGTTTGTCCCCAAAGTCAAACTGCTTCCCTATGAGTGTGTGAACCATAAATTTAAAGGTTGCTCTTACTCAGCATGGGCCTGGCCGTCCCCCCACAATCGCTCTCTTGCTCCTGTTAGAGTCACCCCTGTCTATCCAAAGCACACTGCACACTCTAAGTTCATCTCTCAGGACATTCTTTTCATGAACATTCATCTATCAAAGCCCAGTGAATTCTAGTTTACTTTTTTTATCCTTAAAATTCCCATCACCAATCATTGTACCTGTTTGAATGAATGAATACCCTTTGAATTGGCAGCTGAATGAAGGTTCAATGCACCGTGGGTAAAAGACAAGGATTTACTGCAGTATACATCAGAATGCCAACTGTGGAGAGGAAGCTGGGCCGTGTCCTCTCCCCCCTTCCTGCCATATTTGTAAAGTTTCATTGTCTATGACATGTGTGCCTCCTGAGAGATTCACAGGGCTGTGCAGCAGAACCAAAGTTTTCAACAGGATTAAATGAAGTCAAAAGAGATTTGACTTGGACACTTGCAATACTCCCTGAGAGAATGGTGTTGTCCCCCAGGAAGGAGGCCGCCAGGGGCTCTAGTCACTCAGCTTTTCCTTTTTGAGCACTCAATCATGGGCCACTAGGAACAACTTCCTGACCGCTAGGACTTTTTGCACAACAAAAATACATAAACCCTGTATGTTTGCTTATACCAAATATGGGAAACGACCTTTTTCACACACACTATTTGTTTTCTGTAGCTGGCTGATGGTGAGAAAGGGGACAAAGATGTTTGCAAAGCGGCCATTTATCAAGCAGAAAGGCAAAGGATGGGAACAGCTTTGCTCCATTAGGTAGGTTTGCTTTTGGATGCTCACCAGAGCCACCGCCAAAGCTGGGAGAAGAGCAATACCACAGCCCAGTACGCAAGGACAAAGCGACTTGCAGAAGCTGTTCTCCTACACGAACATTCTTCTAAGAAGGAATGTGCAGAGTCGTGTGGTGGAAAAGGACAACCAAGCCACAGGCGGGGACATTTCGAGGACAGATAGCGTTTTCTCCTTCACATCCCTTTCAAATTTGACAACACCAAGAGATACACAGTCCCAGCAACAATCCCTTGGAGGGAGGGGCGAAGGACCATGTAACACCGACGAGAGAATCAGTCCACAGCAATCCACTAGACAGACTCTATTCCCCCTAGTAACAAATACATCATGACCCCAGAAGAAGCAAGCTGCTGCTTTGTAAGAGTTACTGAACAGAGTAGATCTGAGCAAATTGCTAAGGTAATGAATTCCACAATTTCACTGAAATCTTATGTGCAATAAAACCCATCCCTCCTACAAAATTATAAACCATATTGCCTGCTCCCCAGGCTGCCATTCATAAGAAGAAATATAGGGTCATTTGTTTGCCCATTTACCTGACAAGGAACTCCGTCAACATATGACACCATGAAAGTCACTAATGACAGGCAGTTAGCTATACAGACCTGCCAGACTACCCCAGGGTCAAAATCAGCCCCACTAACACCTTCTTTTCCTCTGGTCCTCTGTTTCCTCTCTTAGATCAGATCATGAATTAAAAGCAAATATGGAGAATAATGGCTCCCAGTGAGCATTCAGTGCTTTTAATACAAGACAATGAAGGAATTGGGAAATAAATCATGGGTACTGTTCCCAGAGACTTTATCATCTGGAAAGCCACATAAAACAGGTAACAAATAATTTTCATGAAGTGTCACATTGCTGGGAAACCCCAGGGAACAAGCCACTTTTCATGGTCAATTTTTCCAGTTAGTGAAGGATTTTATACCTTTGAGCTCCAATTATTCCTTTTCATATGTAATTATCTGAGTTAGAAACACCTCTAAAAATGTTTTTATGTGTTTTTCCTCATGATTTTCTGAATATCAGTTAATATTTTCATGATAAAGCTGTAGTCGCTGCTTAGGGCCATTAGGGAGTTTTTGGCATGAGAAGGAGTTGGTTGTACTGTCTACAGCCTTAGATTGCCTACTTTTGAGATTTCTGCATGATGTTTTCAGAAAGACTTGTCCCTTATGAACTTACAGTTCCTCAAGCTGCCGTTGTACCTATCTGTGTCATTCCTCTGCCTTCAAAGCCATGAGGGGAGAAACTCATCAGGTAAATGGGAATTTTCCTGTGTTTTGAACAAAGTGTATTCATCACTTGTGAACACATATGAAGCCTATAAATACTAAATTATTTTACAAAGAACTAAAAAGTTAATAAAAAATATATAGTCATAGTTTTTCTACCTAAAAGTTGCAGCTGGGCAGTGGTGGCACAGCCTGGTGGTGATGGCACATACCTTTAATCCCAGAATTTGGGAGGCAGAAGCAGGAGGATCTCTCTGAGTTTACGGCCAACCTGCTCTACAGAATGTTCCAGCATGGTCAAGGTTACATAGAGAAAATCTGTCTAGAAAAAACAAACACACACACACACACACACACGAGAGAGAGAGAGAGAGAGAGAGACAGAGAGAGAGACAGAGAGAGACAGAGAGACAGAAAGAACAATTTGGTAAACTGGGAAAACATAACAAAAATGGGATTGATAAAGGGATTTTATGTTCAAGTTCTTGTTAAGTACTGAAAACACTAAATAAACCTGACACAGAAAGAAAGTCATAGACATAGAAATTACCAGTGAATGAGAAGACCAAAACAGGTTTAGGCATTTTAAACAGTCACATCGGTTATTTATTTAGTCAAAATAAATAAATTGGCTGTTCAGTATGAAAATGCTCCAGATGATAAACCAATCCGCAAATCTGCGAATATCTGCATGGGCAGAGTGGGTAACGTATGTGTTGTGGAGATTGGGGAAGAAACCCCGGCTGCCTGCAAGCAAGGGGAGATGGAGAAAATGTTTCCCGGGGCCAGATGCAGTAGTGTGGCGGTGAATGACCTAACCCTCCGAGCTCGGCCTCAAGACATGAAACTGATGTGTTTTAAGACGGTGATCTGGGAATGCAGGAGTAGGCAGATAGACCAACACTTAACAAGAAAGGAAAATTTCAGAAGAGCCAAAGCTGTGCAAACTTGTTACTAACAAAAATGCTGTCATAGATCACAAAATTAGTTAAGAGGCAGAACAACCATTTGGGAAACTCCAATGTAGATCCATACTTTATACCATTCACCAGAACAAACGCCAATAAAGCAATCAGGATAGTTAATATTCTAAATGAAATTGTAAAACTTCGAAAGCAAACACAGACACTAAGACTTCTTCCAATCATGATTTATATAGTCCAGATCTAATATAAGTGTAATAAATTCAATACCACAAACTTAAGGAGTGGGGAAAGACTTCTACATGCTAAATAAAAACAAAGTAATAAAATAATTAGAGAGAAAATATTTTCAATAATTCCTGAAAACATGGGGCTAAATATTCTTGTATGATACATAGATGCTTAACTATCCAAGAATCAAAAGTCCAACCGAAATAATTGACAAAATATGGTGTTTATAAAAGATATACAAACTCCTAGCACTTAAACATAAGTAAAAACTGGAATTCTTAAAATAAGAGAAATCAAAACTATAAGAACACAGATTAGACAGAAAAAAATGCTTATGTTTCACAGCATTCTCTGTGGGCAGGGTTGGAAAAACACCTTCATCATGGAGGTGGCATGCCGTATTACAGAGCCCGTGTGTATGAATCTGCCTTTACTGAAAAACAATGTGTCTATTTGACAAAGCAATATAATTTCTTGAATTTTACTTTGAAAGTTTGTCTCTAAAGGTATGTGATAACATATATTCACTGTTATTCCTTGATTTTTATTTTATTTTATTTTTTTTTTTTTTTGGTTTTTGCTTTATGAGACAGGGTTTCTCTGTAGCTTTGGAGCCTGTCCTGGAACTAGCTCTTGTAGATCAGGCTGGCCCCAAACTCACAGAGATCTGCCTGCCTCTATCTCCCGAGTGCTGTTTTAGTAACAATCTACAGACACAAGCTAAATGCTCATCCATTGGAGAATGGTAAACTACACTCTGTCTCACACACAATCATTTGAGGCTACAAGAGAACAAGAAAGTGTTTTGGTAACATCGGGTGGGTGCTATCAGGGCACGCTGTTGAATGGAAAGAAGAGGGACAGAAATGTCTGTGCACACTATCTCACCTTTTGTGGTTCTCTCACAGAAAGAGTGTGTGTGTGTGTGTGTGTGTGTGTGTGTGTGTATTTGCTCGCGCGCGCACACGCACGTGCGTGCATGTGTGCACATGTGCAAGCACCTACAGATAAAGCTTAGTTTATTTTTTAAAATTCAAAGGGAAGGGGTAATAGAATAGATTCTGAGGGTGAACTGGGATGTATGGGTTGGAAACAGGAGGGATCAAGTGGGATACTGGGAGAAATGACGGGAATTGGGGGCATTTGGGGGGCAAGGTGGAAACCTAGTACAATGGAATCTATGAGAGTAACCCTAGAAAAGACTCCCAGTAATGAGGGGCACAGAGCCTGAACTGGCCACGTTCTGTAACTAGGCAAAGCCTGGCTATTGGGATTGAGACACCAGCCTAGCCACACCAGCCAGCCCAGCCACAAAACCTTCAACCTACAGCTTCTCCTGCCTGCAGAGTAGGACCGAGCCATAAGAGACCAGAGAGACTTCAACCATCAACAGACAGATGATGTGGGAGTCCCACAGCCAAATATTAGGTGGAGTTCTGAAGAGGATGGGGAGGAAGTACCAGAGGAACCAGAGGGGACAGGGACATCATGAGAACACAGTCTATGGAATCAACTGACCATGACTCATGTGGGTTCACAGAGATCAAAGGGAGCCTGGAGGAGTCTGACCTAGATCCTCTACATGCATGCTAGGGCTGAGTATCTTGATCTTCTTGTGGAACTCCTAACAGTGGGAGCAGGAGCTGTCTCTGACTCTTTTGCCTGCTTGCAGGACCCTTTTCCTCCTACTGCATCACCTCGTCCAGCCATGATATTATAGTTTGTGCCTGGTATTATTGTAGCATATTATACTATGTTTGGACCTGGGAAACTTCTCTTTTCTGAGGGAAGATGGAGTGGGGGTTGGATCTGGGTGGGAGAGAGACTTGGGGGAAGGAAATGTGGTCAGGATGGAATATATATGAGAAGGATAAAAAAGATTTTACAAAAAGAAGAACATTTGCCTATATAAATTGAAAGAAGGATTTTTCTGGTGTCTGAGGGATGACAGAGAATGGAGGTGTAACACACACACACACACACACACACACACACACGCAGGCATGCAGGCACGCATGCGTCCGCACCTCACTACAGAACGGGAGCCCACTGCAGGCTGAAGTAAGGATTGCACCAAAATCCAATCTAAACAACCAATGGGTTTTTACTGGAATTACCAACAAGTTACGAAAGTTTGATACATTAAATATTCCTTACTATTCACTGTTTCCCCATTAGTAAAACAGAGTAACTACATTCCAACTCAATGGAGAACTGTCAGTACCCACCCAAAAACAGTACAAGAACCCCCAGTAATTGAAATTAGAAATATACCGAGCACCTGTAATGAGCCAAACACTGAGCTCAGGCTCCTGCAAAAACTACAACAGGAATAAGAATAACAACCAGAAGAGTCACCAAACAACAGCTGATATATACATGAACTGACTATGTGCTGGGTGTTCTGCTACACAGCATCTCATTTAATTGTCACAGTGCAGGAGACAGAAATCACAGTTATCACTCTGGTACAGCTGAGGCTGCAGTGAGTTTAGGTCATTTCCCATTGGTCATGTCTCTACACGGTGGAGAAAATGAGAATTAAACACAGACTACCTGTTTTGGAATAAATGCATTCCCTGATAAAAAAACGAAACACTGAAGCCATAAGCCCTGCAACCTCAGGATGCGATCCTCTTTGGAAAGAGTTGTTGCTTATATAATCAGTTATGGTGAAGCCACAGTGAGGTAGAATGCTTTCCTATCCGATATGACCCATGACCTGATGAGGCAGTCATGAGAAGACAGAAGATGGGGCAGGAAGAATTCCACGTAAAGACAGAGGCAGAGACTGGAGCTATGTGACTCCAGGTCCAAGAATCTCAAACATGGCTAACCAGGCAGCAGAAGTACTGGGGAGGGGGTGAGCAAGGATGCCCCTGCAGAGTTCACAGAGAGAGCAGCCACACTGCCCCCCCCCACGCTATGATTTTAAACTCCAGAATGAGGCAGTCAATTTCCAGATCTTCAAAGCCCTGTTTTGTGTAACCCTTCCTTACAGTAGCCCTGGGAAGCCCACACAGCATCTAACTCTAAGACCCCAGAATAGCTTGCTTTCTGTCCACCCTACACCAGTTATCTTCCCTGGATTATTAAAGAAACATTTGGTTACACGTAAAATGGAATTTTCCAACAATATTACATTCTAGTTATAGGAGGACTCATTTTATATAGATGTTTTAAAGTAAAAATTCTCTTATTCTGCCTGTTATGGTAATTCATTTTATAATTATTTTTAAGTATTTTATAAAATAAAACAACTTTACCCTTTTAAATGATCGAGTCTGACAATGAGCACCCTGAAGCAATTTCCATGTTCAAAAGGATGTCTGTGTTGTGGGTAGCTGGAAACTGTTCCCACCTGAACTGATCCCTGAAGCAATTCCCATGTTCAAAAGGATGTCTGTGTTGTGGGTAGCTGGAAACTGTTCCCACCTGAACTGATCCCTGAAGCAATTCCCATGTTCAAAAGGATGTCTGTGTTGTGGGTAGCTGGAAACTGTTCCCACCTGAATCTATGAATTTTAGAAACTCACCTAGACAAAGCAGGCTAGCCATAGGACTGCCAAATGCCACTAGTCTACAAGATATACAATCGCAAGGGAGCCAGCACTTTCTAGACACTAATTGTCTATCAAAGGGAAGAACTAGAAGAAAAAAGGAATACACTCAAAAGTGACAGAGAGTTGGAGGAGGTTACTCAGCAAAGTGCTCATCTTGCAAACACAAGAACCTCAAGCAAAAAGCTGGGGGTGGTGGTACACCCTTACAATGCCAGCATTTTGGAAGTGGGGGCAGGAAGATCCTTGAGGCTTGAACAGTAGCCTAGCCTTCTTGGTGATGCCAATAAAAGACACTACTTCAGATAAAACGGTAGCTGGAATTTGGTTAACAACACCACAGTTTGCCCTCTGGCTGCCACACTCATGTACATACATGTGCATGTGCACCAACTAGCACACACATGAACAGGCACACACACGCACACAGACAGACAAGGCACACACACAAAGATAAAGAATATATTGAATACTTGTTTTGGAAGTGATTTTTTTATATTGCAGTAAGAAGGATGGAGATGAAGGAAACTGAGAGCAGAGAGAGGAGAAGAGGTAGGAAAAGAAGTGGAAGGGCAGGAAAGGAAGAGAGGGAGATGGCCGATGGCACAGGGATCAAGAGAGCAAGACAGGGAAACGAAGGGAGAAAGCAGAGCAGGGGAGATGGCTCAGTAGATAAGGCATTTGTGGAATAAGTATGAAGACTTGAGTTCAGATCCACAGCACCCATGTAAAAGCAACGCAGTCACGGTAGATCTGAGTCGCACAAACAGAATGACTCTGTTGAATGAGAGACCGTGCTTTAACATGTAAAGTGTAGAGGAAGACACTCACTGTCAGCTTCCGGGCTTCACATGCACACACATGTAAATCACACACACACACACAGAAACTGTACATATGCCATACACATGCAAAAATGTGAAAATCAGATGTATTAAATAAATATATCCAAGTTGAACTACATTGGGTTTTAGGAATAAAAATGCTGCCATGTTTTTAAAGTGGCCCGAGAACATTTAAAGGGTGATTGAAGGGCTCTCCAGAGAGCCATGCTCTCCAGATACTACTTCATATTTCCATAGTAGGAAATGTGTATGTGTTTAATATACTGAATTTTGCTTCTGTGGTGTGTTGTATAGACGGGTGTGCCTATCATTTCATAATCTAAATATTCACTTTTCTTAAATTACGGTTTTAAAATTTTAAATCAATTGCTTTATTAGAAATTTTTGGCTAGGATGTTAGGATTGGGAGCAAGCACTACTTACAACACCTCAGCTTAAGACTGTCCTAGAGCTGAGCAGGCTAAGACAAAGGCTTTGTTCTAGTTTGACACCAGCCTTGGTGTGGAACCCTGTCTCAAAAAAGGTGTTTTCAAGCAATGATGGTGCAAAAGAAAGAAAGAAGGAAACATTCGGTGGGAAGCACTTGAATTGCAATCTCTTCTGAGGTTGGTGACAGTGCTGTGTGACAGTCTCCTGTGAAACTGGGCAATCAGAAGCCATGTGATCACACAAGGAGGCGACTCCACTCTACTGTAAGGTAAGCGATGTGGTTCAGAGGCTAAGCACATTTGCAGGCTACTGACATTTCCAAGTTCATTGGGGTTGTCAGAAGAAAAGGCCCACCTAAGTCAGACCGCAGCTGGATTGGAAAGGAGAACTCCAGAAACCCAAAAGTACAGCCAGGAATTTCTCTAAAACCTCCAACCATGGGGTGGTTTGTTTCACAGGGACAAAATTGAGGAAGGCGGCCTGAGAGCAAACAAGTCCTGACAAGGGCAGAAGAGGGGATGCCAAGCCGAGGAAGGTCCCCAGGAGAAGACAGGGCAAGAGCAACTTCCATGAGCCTGCATGTGTCAGGCAACAGCAGGAGGCCACTGGACCAGGCGCTTGCAGTGGGGAGAAGGGTGATGAAACCCACCATTCACTTCTCTGCTGCTGGGAGAGACAGTGAAGAAGCAACTGGGAGAAAAGCGGCTCAATCCAGACCAGCGCTGCAGAGGGATGGGTCCTCCCATGCCAGTCACTAATCAACACAATGATTCCGTAGACATGCCTTCAGGCCAGGCCAATGGCGGGATTTTCTCAGTTGAGCCCCCTTTTCACAGATGATTCTAGCATACGTCGAGCTGACCACACCTAACTAGCACATCATGGTTTGTTAACTGACACCATTTGACCAGTTGTGGTGGATTTCAACAAAAACCAAGTACTGACAGGTGATGCTGTCTTCTGAAACCGCAAAAATCTAGGTATGCACTGGTCAGGTCCTGGGCACTGTGGGGTATTGTAGAACCATTTTCTCTAAACGCAGCCATCCCATCTAGGAAGGAAGCTGCTCAAGACCTAGGAAGTGCTGAAGGGAGATTGACACCTGTGGTGCTGACTGCAGAGCTTATGGGTCCCTCCTTCACGAGATGTCCCCTGTGGGGGGTGGGCTTTCATTGACACAGCTGCCTTTGCTTCATCCATGTTCCTGTAAGTAACCCTCACCTTTATCCCTTCAGTGACTCCAACAAACTCATTGGTTCGCCAAGTCACACTTTGGTGATATCGCTACTTTGATCTGTCAAAGACTTCCTCATGTCTCCCAGAAGTAATATCACACCACATGAGGGCAAAAGGAAGGAAGGAAGAAGACTTCCCATCTCTGAGATCATGATTGGCTTGAATTCACTGCAGTGAAAGTACAAGCATTCTGATGCAATAAAAGAAAATAAATCAACATCTGTTAGTATCTTTTAATTAATAAGTTCCCAGTGATTGCTCCCTTGCTTTCAGAGGTTCCTATTTAAAAAAATAATTTATCTCTACTTATTTTATGACATTGGTGTTTAGCCTGCTTTTGTGTCTGTGTGAAGGTGTCAGATCCTGCAGTTACAGACAGTGGTACTACCATGAGGGTGCTGGGAATTGAACCCCATTCCTATAGAAGAACAGCCAGTGTTCTTAACCACTGAGCCATCTCTCCAGATCCCCCTCCCTTTTGGGGAAATATAGAAGATTTCTTTTTTTTTTGTTATGAGTAGCTGCATCTTGGTTTATAGACAGATAGCAGCAGGTGTTGGGATTTTAGTGAATATTTTTGAAATGTAGCTTATAGAAGATGTACTGGAATTGTTGGAACATAGATCCTGGGAACTTATTTTGAAATATTCTATATCTTCTCTAGAAGATATACTAGGAGAGTATTCTATCTAAAAGATAGAATACTAGGGGAGGAGATTTTCCTTTTCTGTTACTATGGAATGACAGTGGTAACATTGGGATAACTTTCCCAATGATCCCCACTTGGAGGAAAGACCAGCTAACCCTCAGAGGCTGCTGGGCAGGAGGTTGAGTGGGAGGAAGGTTCAGGAAGCAAGATTCATTCTGTTCTGGGTTTTTCTCCTTTTACTGCTAACATAGCAGACAAGTTTAGAAAAGCAAAACAAGTGGGTCCCAGAGGAAATAACAGCCAAACCACCAGTGCTATTTCTTACAACTGAGCCAAGGGAGCAAGGCAAAAGGTGCCTATCACACATGAGTGTGGCCTGTTCCTGCTCACCATGGTCCAATCCATGTCTTCAGAGCCAACTCAGGGACACAAATGCCCATTATCTCACCATGTCTTTACTTCTTCTACAGTAGGTAGCTGGGCACGGTCAAGATAACAGTTACCTTTGACACATTAGCATCAGCTCTGTAAACAAGCATTTTGTTTCCTCCCACATCTCCATGTCTGTCACTGAGGAAAAAGAAAGTGGTAGCCCGTGTCCTGGCTTGTGTAGTGTTTCACTTGGGCGAGTACAGAGCACTCTTCATTCGCTTGCTTAAGAGAAAAGGGAAGCCAACCCTATCGTATCTGCTCTTCCTTCATTTATCGCAAACTAAAGGTGGGAAGATGCTCAAATGCCAAGGAGTACACCAAATCTGCAAAACCATGGTGTCCACAGACACAAAATTGTGAAGCCACTGAGATGGAGACAGGACGCTGCATTTCCTGATTTAGCAAAAAGGAGCAGGCTCTGTAGACACTCGTCTTGAAGCTTGACAGTACAGCACATATAAAGATGTATGCTTTGAATTTATAAAGTATGGCAAAAATCATATTTCTTTTCTACAATAATTCTTAACAAAAATCTCTGAAAATAATTACTCTTTCCCACATGTTAAAATTAAAACACACAGAAGTTATTTTCCACAATCCACATATGACTTTGGCAGAGCCAAGACATGAAACCATATTTTTGGCTTCTCAGAATCATGTGATTGAATACTTTGGCTTGGCATGTTTGGGGCCTGAGCAGACTTAGTCACCAGCACCTGTGACTAAGAAGCCCAGTTGGTGGGGTCTTTCCCACAGTCTCCTCCTTTGCCCTCTTCTGCGGTTACTCAGTAAGTTGAGTCACATCTCCAGCCTTCCTCAGCAGCAATGTTCAGCATCATTCCAGACTCTGAGCCATTCCTCATACCTCACAACGATCTCATGCTAATCCTGTTCTTGGCAAATGGGTTCCCTCTCTAAAATGTTTTGCTTCTGCCATGTTCACTTGTAAACCTCACAAACTGACGTCTCTGACTCACTACCCATGAAAGTCACAGTCATTTCTTAGGATCCGGCTAGTGGAGCCCGTCTCAGGAAGGACAAAGTGTCACCCAGAGATATTTTTTTTGGTAATATCAATTTTCTGAAAGGCATCTCAAGGGCCACCAAAGCATGGATGCTAGCTCTATAGATAGAAATATGCAAAACTCACATGACAATAAAGAATCTAATATCACCCATTTTACTATAATTTAGTATAGCTTAGAGCTTACATGCAGTCCTCATAGCATTGCATCACCATTTTTATCAACATTCTGTGGAGCTTCTGTGTTATAATTAGAGTCCATCCAACTTGGCATGGCACTTATGGAGAAACATGGTCAGTAAGGCATGCAGAGGTGAAAAAGACTCCTTCATCACAGGAGGAGCTCTGTTCTTAGCTACAAGAAGTAAACAAACAAGCACTTCTGATCTCATCATACCAAGGATTCCTGTGCACAAATCATCAGTACTCCCGTGACCCTAGGTCTGCAGAGGACAGTCCTGTCATGTGGTTATACACACAAGCTGTTAGCTGCTGGGCCGAAAAGGACCCTGCAGCACAGACACCCAGATCCCTGCAGGCCAAGGACAGCGGTGCCATACCCATGCATCTCTAATGAGCGCTCAGTAGCTATACAGCCGTGGTGCCTTCCCTGCAACAACATCCCTCAGCTGCAGCTGCATGCTTCCATAGCGCAAGGTGTACAGCCAGCAGCAGTAACATAGAAGAACATAGAGGCTTGCAATCCCTAAGTATGACTAGCCGTGGAAAAGGCATGCCCCCCCCCAAAAAAAAACCAAACTTTTTCTCTTAATCAAAGCCAATATCTCACAAGATTAATAATAAACTAACTCAATGCCTGTTTGAGTCAAAATCTAACAAGTCAAATTGAAATTCAGTTTTACTTAGTGTAAGGACTGCACTAAATGACCAACATTCATTTCAGAAACAAAATCATGCAGTGCTCGTAACTAGAGCTGGGGAAAGACCCCGAGGAAGCCACTATCACACCTCCATTTCTTCTACCCAAGCGTCAGAAAATACTTTCCACACTGAACCCCAAAACAAGATTAAAAGGAGACACCCTACCAGGGGTCCATTTCACCTGTCTGACAATGGCTGGTTATGAAGCAGGCTTTTGCTGTACTTAATCTTAACTAGGCTTAAATTGCTCTTATGCTTTTGATATTTTTGTGCCCTCTTCTCCCTCGGCTCTTTACCCAATCACTCAACTAAGGAGGGATAGAAGAAGGAGGTGAGGAGCTGGGGAGTCCTGGGATGTGTAAGTCATATCCTTCAGAAAGACAGAAGGGTTGGCAGCTTCCAAGGTTATTTCTGATTTAAGTCATTTCTGATCTGGGGACTTTTGTGAGGTTTTAACTTGTATTCAGTTATAGAAACTTGGAGGAAGACTTGTTAGCTCCTGTTTGAGACATAAACCAATATTGCAGAAAGTAAGCTGGTAAAAATTATATATATAAATCCTTATTCTTTAAAGAATAATTCCCCAGGCTGAGGGTGTAGTTCAGTCGTAAGGCACATGTCTAGCATGCATAAACAGCTGAGTTGAGTTCTCAGTACAACAATCTCACACACACACACACACACACCACATACACACACACACACACCACATACACACACTCACACACACCAGGAGAGGTTGTTATTTTACAACCTGGGAAATTAAGGCATCTATCCCAATCCCTTTGTAAGGTAAGGGTAATTGGCTCTACTCTTTACTGAGCCCCGAGGGCTGAATGCACACGCATCTGGTGGTCTAGAATATGCAAGAACAATGTTGGAATCCAAAGTAAGGCTAAATCCACAAGGAGCAACTCAGAAGTGATGATATCTCAGGAATGCTGTCTATATGTCAGGCATTTACCAAGCATATCCCATCCATTTAAACTCTATAATAATCACATAAGACTGTAATATTTTGATAATTTCTAGAAGGAAAAATTAAGACCAGCAGTGATCAAGCACTTTGATGAGAATGCAAAAGTCCACCAAGAGCCTACTGTGCGCTGGAGGCATCTGACACACAATGTGAGCTGTCCACTAAGAGCCTACTGTGCGCTGGAGGAATTTAACACACAATTTCCCAAAGACAAAGAACTTACTAAGTGTTGAATGAAGTTCAACTGAGAGAAAATGTAAAAATGCCACATTCTCAAAGAAAATGAAACAAAATTTCTTTGAGTACCACAAAAGAGTGAAATTTATGATCCCTATTCCTATCAAATTGCCTGGTTTTGAAGCTTAGGGTAAGGAGATTGATTGTCAGGCTTTAATGGTACCTCAGTGGTCCTCTGCCATTCAGGCTCGTGAATCAACAAATGACCCAGGGCCCTGGTCAAGTATTGTTTATTTGGAACTCGTTTGTTTAGCTCCTTTATCAAATGCCTGTGGAACATCCCTGTAATGACAGCAGATACAGTGACAGAAAAGGCTTCCCCTTGTCTCTTGAGATAAGATTGGTTCAAATATCATACTTTTAGTCACAGTATAAATAAAGAGTGAGCAAATGAAGCACTCCACAACTCCCACCCGACAACCCGAGACTGATTAGTTCTCACTGTTGACTTGAAAGGAAGCAATTGGGAACACAATGTAGGAAAAGTTGGAGTCTAACCCAAGCTAGTGAGAGTGAGTGATACATGGAGGTTTGAGAAAGTATCAGCTCACTATTATCTATAGTAGTTTAAGCAAATTATTAAAATAATCTTTATAAATAATCAGCTGAGCCTTTCACACAGAGTCCTGTACAGTTTCTGTGAGGTAGGTAGCACTCTTGCCCAGATTCTACGATAGCCTGAAAACACAGGACACCTGAAAACACAGGACACCTGAAAACACAGGACACCTGAAAACACAGGACAAACATAGGGCTTTGTTTTCATATTTTAACAAATAAGTTACCAAAATTGGTCTGTTGACAAGAAGTTTTGGCTTGTAGGTGACTTGTTCAGGTACGCAAATACACAGGTCAAGATGACACCACCATGTTATTCATTGGCCAAAGCTTTTCATGAGAATAGTAACCTTCCAATTGAAGAACTTAGTTTAATAGTCTAAGGAACAAAAACATATAAAATACTTTGGCTCTGGGTGTAAGTATAAATCTTATACACTATTTAGTCATTTGGATTAGTAATTAAGATTTTATTTCTGACAAACATTTAAGAAAATAAGTAAATACATTGTAGGAAGAAAGGAAATAGGTTATTTTATGAATAGTCACATATAAAACCCATATTTTGTGTTCTTAAATTTACATTTAGCATGTGTGCATGTGTGCATTGCATAAACACACACGTGTGTCTGTAGATGTGCTTGCACATAAAGATATTTGGAAGTTAGTTCTCTCCTTTCACCGTGTAGGTCCTGGGAATCAAACTCAGGTCACGCTTGACAGCGTGACAGCAAGCTTCTGTATCCACTGAACCATGTTGCTAGCTCCAGAGCTTGATTTCTAAATATCGAAATTTAGTTGCTTTAGAAAAAAATTTGTTCCAGGATTGAGTTAAAAAGAAGTGTAAGAAGAACCCGGAATATTCTATAGCATTAGAAAGTAAGAAGTATCCTAGAAATTATGGAGATATAAGAAAAGGACACAGGAGGCAACTTCAAGAGGCCATAAGTCATCAAATGTAGACAACCTGAGCAATAAGATGTATACCAAGTGGAATTGCAGTAGATTGTGTAAGCAAGTGGCAGATGGTGGAAGAGTCCAGTTTAAGGAAGAACGTCCACCAGATGAACCATGTGACCATTGGCAACCGGGTAATAATAGGTGATACAGGCAAGTATGATGCATGAGCACTAAAATTTATGGGTGCAAGTATGATTTTATAAAAGCTGATTGTGTAGGATTAAAAAACAAATCCAATTGCTATAATGGTTTAATTAAGAACTTCCAAGCTGAGTTCTCTTCAGTTTGCAAACACATTGACAGAAAGACATCTATTATTTTTATTATTGTTTTTGGAGGGAATATGATCTCTTCCACTCCATCGTGATATTTACTAGTCACTAATGATTCTCTTCTTTTACTTAAAAATATTTTGGAAAATTAAAAACAAAAACTGCTTCTTTGTTCAGTCTCAGAGCTCCTTGTTACATGATGCTTGCTTAGTACAAAAGGGAAATGAGCAACTCCAGACTGAGAGAGCCTGGCCAACCTCAATGAGGAACTGAACTTCCCACCAGCAGACAAGCACTAACCGAGCGCACTTCCCTTTCCTTGTGCTAAGATGGGCAGAGCTCTGTGGTCCTCTGGTCCAAAAAACACAACCTGATCTTAGGCATGAGAAAACCAATGCGACAGACGTTCTCCACAATAGCCGCCTGCATTCTTTTTTTTTTTTTTTTGGTTTTTCGAGACAGGGTTTCTCTGTGGCTTTGGAGCCTGTCCTCCGCCTGCATTCTTCATCGATGCCAAGAACGTGACAAAGGAGAGAGCAGACACCTTCAGGAAGAAATACACACACGTGACAAGTGACCGCAATGTTGCTTCTTGTTTGCAACTCTTCTAGTAAGGGAGACATTGGCATAATGAGGGATGAACGTCGAATGACGGCTCTTAAATAGTTAACAGAACCATATCAAAGTCAATTAGCTTCTCCTGATAACATCTAGAAAAGTTTCATAGGGATAAAAAATCTAGCACGTTGTATCTGACACTATTTCAAAATGTTAAAAAGTAAAATGTGAAGTCTTAACGTACAATGGTACTTACAAAGAACTGCCCTAACAATGTCCCAGCAAGAACAGCTGACATTTACACTGCAAAATGTGTCTATTTGAAACTCTCCCCATTTTACAAAAGATTTAAGAAACGTGGCGGCATTCACGAAGGTGGAAGACTTCTCCAATTAGAGGTCTCCTTGGAATCTCTAATGACTGTAATATTGGTGGCGTAGCGGCTTGCCTTGCTGTACGCTTCCACAAGGGCTCTTTGAGGATGCGAGGAGAAAGGCGGCTTTAATAAAAACAATTATTCAACAGGTCATTCAAATGTTTGGGGCAGTTAAAATGGAAGACTAGGTCCACACTTTTATAGGTCCCCAAAGGAACAAAATTAATAATCACTACAGTACATCCCAGAAATGCTCAGCTTAAAAAAAAAATAACGGGGTGGGGTAGATAAATACCAAGTCTAATAGCCAGAAGGACTATGGAAAAAGGAATCACTAAGATTTGGTGCTCACAGGCTCACAGGAAACAAATATGATGCTCCAGTAAGAAAAAGAGACAGAAAAAGAAGTGAAAGGAAGAAGTAAAGACAGAGGGGAAAAGAAACAAGGTCTAACCTTCGAAGAGGAAGGGCCACTGCTCTCTGAAGGAGGGCAGAAGCAAATGAGCAGCCTCTCTCACAGCTGTCACCTGCTCAGCCCAGGGCCAAAACCTCATTGGCATTCAGAACCCTAGAAGCTGCACGTGCAGGGGAACTTGAGGCAATTCCTACTGTACAGCATCACAGACACCCGCCGGCAGCAGAAGACATCACCAAAGACCTGACTCTTCCAGCTGAGATACTTTGTCCATAGTCTTCCTTGGCCCAAGAAATAAATACAGATTCAAGGAGAAAAGCAAATGAAAACGTTTTCCAGACTCCAGTGGTCTAGTCAACCCTGCATCTCTTTCAGACCCCAACTCAGAGCCATCTTTCTCTTCAGCCTGCATCCCACATGACTACACTGGATATGAACACCAGTCCCACGAGTGCAAGCAATTTCTAGATCACATCTGCTTTGAAACAGGGATTAGCAGACTTATTAATAACAAGTCACAGAACAGTAAGTTCCAATTAACGACAAACAATGCTGGTTTTCGTTACTCACTTCGTAGTTAACACTTCTGAAATCTATATTTAAGGTCAAACAAAGCCACCGGAGAATCTGACAGAATAAAACCTGTCTCCTCAGCATTTACTTGAAATGGAAAAATGCATTACACTGTCCAGTGATTAGGTGAAAAGCTGTTATAATCTAAAACTAGCAAATATGAGAAGTTATCAATTCAAAACTTTTCTAAGAAAGTTTATTTTGTGTATTAAGTTACAAGATATTCAATCAAATTTTTGAAGAAAATGAAGCAAGATAGTAAAACAATTGGCCAACCTAGAATTCCAAGTTTTACATTAATTCTTACAAGTACCACTCACCATCCACGGGAGTCAGTATTGCTTCATAATAGAAAAGGGCTAAACTCAACAAATCTAGTAATAGAAGGCAAATTGGAAATCACAGAAAGTGGTTTTGTCAGTGAACACAGAGCAATAGAAAGATCTGAAAGTCTTCAAATTGGACTGCATGGTTTCTGAGCACAATTTATTAATACATCATACAATTTTCAAAGCTTTTATAATGCCATGCAAGCTCTGCTTCAGAAAAAAAGACAACTTTTTCAAACAAGCTGTCAAATTCTAATTAGCGGCCATTTACTGCAAACAAAAATCATCATAGTCTTAGATTTACAAGTTGGGGAGAGAGCTCAATGGAGAAAGGGCTTGCCAAAACAAGGTGGGTGGGGGCTAAGTTTGGATTCCCAGAACCCACCACTCCTACATGGAAACATGCCAGAATGACAGCCAACACAAAGGCCTGCCTACTGAGAGACCAGAGACCCTGTATTAAATGAGGAGGAAGAAGAAGCCGGACACTCAAGGTTGCTCTTTGACCACTGTAAACAGAGCATATAGTTCTGGCAGGACCACCCACCACATTCATAACTTCCTCAAAGTCAGCCGGCAAGTGCCTCATGGTTAGATTGTTCAAACAGCTCTTACCAGCAGAAATACCATCGTCCCTGCCAGATTTTCAGTACACAGGTAGGTTGGTGCACAGATGACTCCCCTCTCAAGAGAATCCTTGGGCAATACAGCAAAGAAACTACCAGCTCAGGGAGAGGGCCTGACACTCTCATTTTTAAGCAAAGCTGAAATACAAGTAAACGTTTCTCCTGATGCTGCCTGTGCCCAGGTCTGTAAACACTGCCCTTGAGGATTCACAACACTGGGATCGGGAAGCAGTCTCTGGTTTCTCGGTGGTCACAGCCCTGACAAACAGCATCTCCACCTGTAATTCACCATGTCCCAAACTAACACAAAATATCACCAGTAACTTCTTCACACTCCACCTTAATATGAGACATTTATCCATTCTCTCTTCTCTCCAGCTCCCTTCCATGCCCACTCCCTCCTGACTGATGGTAATCAGACCTTTATTTTAGCATTTATCATTCATAATACATCTCATAAACGATCCCATAACCTAATTGCTTGGCATTTCCACAAACTCATCCAGTAAATTTTATTTTATCTACTGGCTATTTATAAGAGATTAAGAAAAATCTTGGTTACAACAAATGAACAACAACAAAAAAAAAAAAAACAGTAAAAATGCACGCTTGCTATTGTGATGCGTTTGATCTGGAGATTATTTGCCCATACGTAAGTGTTAACACCCACTATCACCTAGCACACTGCTTTTGCTTGAAAATTCCCAAGTTGGAGCCCCAGCTGCGACACCATTGAGCCATGAGCAAACATCACAAGAGAATAATGAATGTTTATTCGGTATTCTTGCTGTCTGGAGAGACAGAAGCCACCCATCCTCCACCTCTCGGGGCTGCCTACACAGGATCGCAGCACAGAATGATGGAGCCCCCAGAGACACAGAGATCTCACCTTCCTGAAATGAAGCCCTGTGTCTGCACCTGAGCCACGCACTGTCCAGCCAACGAGCTATGTCTGTCTTGCACTGCTTGAGAAAGGAATCCCTGAGAGTCCTTGAGCTCCAGTCCCTGGCTCAGGTCAGGGAAGCTAAGGATACAGCCTGGAATGTTCCTTGAATCAAACAGCGGATGGGACCACAGAGGTTGAACATAACACCCACACATGGGTCTGGGATTCACACAGCAGCACCGGGAACAAAGATATTTGACTGTACGAGAGCGGAGCTTGTAGGGTATCATTACTTTTGTCTTTGCTTTCCTTGTGTGAAAGCACTGGTGTGTTAACCTCGGCAGTATTATTTCCCAGAATATGAAGGGGAAGAATACGTGAGGACAATGTATGCTCATGTTGCAGTTAAGATTTTAACTGCATAAAAATACACACTGCGTTAAGAACAATTCATGTCAAGCAGATGTGATGAAACCGGTACCATTACAAGGAATACTGAAGAAATTATAATCTAAATGAGAAAACATTGTAAGTTGTATCTTGATATTAATACAGTATATTCATTAGTTTCTGTACAGTTAATCTAAGCTTGGTAAAAAGTTCCCAAAGATATTGGTGGCGTCTGATACTCCCATCCCTCAAATATGTAAGAAATTTATATATTTTCCATAAAAATATAAAATAAATATATTAAATTTTCTCTTGATCTTTTTAAAAATTATTCTTTTTACCATTCAAATGATAAGAATATTATGTCCATTAAAAACACTATAAAGTCGCACCTTTGGATGATATAGCAACCTCTCCTAGCCTCTCACACCCATGTGCACATGCACACCTGAAACACGCAGCACACACATACGCATGTGTGTATGTATAAGTAAAATAAACTATTTGAAACATAAATAGAAATGAAAAGAGAGTTGGTGACACAGCTCAGTGGTAGAGGGCTTGCCCAGCACTTGTAAGGCCATGAGTGCTCAAAAAAATTTTAAAAAGAAAGAAATAAAGAAAGAAACAACAAAAAACGGACAATCTTCTAACAAGAGCAACCGTAAAGCTAGGTATGATTAAGCTAATTGTCCTCGGAAAATGGTAGATCTCCTATTATTTAAATTTAAAGAACATAAAATCCATTTGGGAAGGGAGGTAGGGAGACAGACATGGAAGAAAAAAGAAGGGAGGGAGGAAGGAAGGGAAGGATGAAGAAAGGGAAGAGAGGGAGGGAAGGAGGGAGGAAGGAAGGGGAGGATGGAGAAAGGGAAGAGAGGGAGGAAAGGAGGGAGGGAAGGAGGGAGGGAAGGAGGGAGGAAGGGGGAAAATGTGATTCCCCAGAAGTGGGTTAGGTGACAGAGGCTTAGGTTGGAGTCAGGTGTCACTGTCCTGCTGAGCATCTAGGATGTATGGAGGCCCAGCATCATAGGGGTCACGGGAAAGTTCTCCATGAGGACCAGTGTCATAACAGAGTCATTGGTGATTAATACTGGATGTCTCCAGATCTCTCGGTTCACTTCTCTCAGAGAAGCCCAGGAGAGAAAACCTCTGCAAACGGCAACCCTAAAAATACAGCTTTCATCCAGAAACAAGTAACTTTCCAAAGTATATCTTTAAGATACATTCACTCACTGGACTAATAGAGCCAAGATATCCCCCACTCCCTCATGGCATAGTCAATGTATAGCAAGGAGAACTGGAGACTGGTCCCCCAGGCACCATAAATACGCTACCATCTAAGAATAGGCATTGGTTGCCTTTGTGCTGCTAAAATAGTGCCGAGCAAATGACATTGTTTCCAATTCCCCGGATGATTTAGTTCAATTTGAAGCTAAAACGCATCTTCCGATTTACTCAGATTCTCAGTGGGAAAGGCTTTCTTCACTCCTGAGCATGAAGCCCCACTATGTCAGCACGGTCCCTGAGATGAATGAATCCACCTTACCTTCCTCTTTGGGAGGGGCATCACCTATCCCTTCAGACAAACAGCCCCATGGGCTCAGGACATCCATCAAGGGAAGGCCATGCTAACCATTACACGGTAATATACAACCATCCAGGACTCACTGCCCGGGGAAATCAAAAACCCACACTTCAGAGCCCTGCCAAACACGCACAGTCGCAGTCTCCAAAGCAGCTCCTAAGGAACGTCCTGCCATTTGGCAACAGACCATTTCAGCTAAAGCCACACGAGATAGTCACTGCTCCAGCTCCCTTCACAGATAAGGAGCCGGAAGTCCAGAGAAATGAGAAGGTCTGGCTGGGTTTGCAGAAGCCAGTGAAAGCTGCAAGTCAGGTCCACATCCCAGCAACCCTTTCCCCTAGGCCCTTCTTGCTTTTCCACAGCCAGGAAATGTGAAATATGATACTGTCGGAAGCATGTCTCAAGCAACTGTTTAAATATGAAATGTAGCCTTTGGTGAGCCCTACAAATGTGTCTTTCTGAAATGTCTGTCCTTAAACACATATCACGTACCACTAAGTTCTAGTTTTTAATAAAAATAGTAATTACCTCTTGAAAGCTACTTTTAAAATAATTTATTTGTTTTTTATTTATTTAATTTTGAGACAGGGTCTCATACACCTCATTACTGCTCTAGGACTCCCTCCTCCCACCTCGCCTTCCAAGGGCTGAGATTATGGACTCTCACCACCCCAACCTATACAATGCTTTGTATATTGTTAGCAAGCATGATACCAACTCAGCTACATCTCCAGACCCAAGATAATCATTTTAATAGAAAAACCTAAAAGGATATTTGCTACATCTGAAAGTAAAAAATACCTTCTGACCATTAACCAAATGCAAGAATGCAAGACCACACACAGGGCAAAGCAAGGAAAGCAAACACAATGCTACATGTTCTGCCTGAACTAACAACATATAATCAATACACCTGTTATTTTTATTGAGAGTAAAAGTTCTCTTGGCATATAAATTCATATCACTCCCACATTATCAAACTACTTTCTTATTAGCATTTTTACCATATCTGCTGGATTGCCAATATCAACATCTACATGAACTTTTCAAAATAAATATTTCTGACTGCTGCTCAATCAGTAAAGTTCTTGCTGGGTAAGCATGAGGAACTGAGCTCGAATCCCCAACACACATGGAAAAGCCAGGTTCTGTGTGTGTTTGTGTGTGTGTGTGTGT